>NC_068418.1:5492549-5660049 GCF_023724105.1 Carassius gibelio
CATATAGCCGATGACCACATTCACATTGTTTCAGCATTTGCCAATTGACATGGTCGTAAGCATTATCATCTACCGTACGCTGAGATTTTTCTGCTTTGGCCACTTTTGACGGATTTGCTAGAGGGACTATGTCGCCTCGTTGTAACGTGATTACCTTTAAGATCCATAAGATTGCACTACATTCACCTGAAAAGGTTATAGATATAGTCTTTTATACAGGAAATGTGTATCAGAATAACAATTACCTAATAGTGAAATCCACTCTTCTAAACTATTGTGAAAACTTTTAATGTTGATCCGGCCCACCAGCCGTGTATCTTTTTCATTGTTTTTTAGATAAAGACTATTCTCAGAGTTTGGTCAAACAGACAAAACGTGAACAAAATACAGTACAAGATGATTAAACGATTGTCAAGAGAGTGTTTAAACTGAGATTGTGATGCACTTTAGAGCTTTTTCTGGTCTACCTGTGTCACAAAGACACATAATAGCCACTACCTCGACTTTTAAAATGAGTCTTACCATCTTCTGTTATGACCGTTACACTTAATACAAACCCATCTACTACACTAAAGTTAGACATTAAAAATCATGGATGTCATGGATGCGGTATTTTCATCGTATGCATCTCTAAACAGTACTTCAATAAATAAACCGCTGTTGATAAGTCATTCATTTAAGTGAGAGGCGGGATGATTTTGACCGTTTAAGTCATTCATTGTGCTTAAGGTCTGATCCGGAAAACACACTACAACCGTAACTGCGTTTTGTCGCGTCTACATAACCCTTTCTTCTTTAAGAAAACCGCGAGGCGAGCAGTTTCTGACATCCATTAATTCACTTCATTTTTTTTTTCACCACCGCAAATGTTTTGTTTAGCATACATGTTAGTTTTAGTCATTTACATAGGCGTCACGCATGAAGTTTATAGTTATTTAAAATAATTATGATAGAGTTACAGGTTTAGGTTAGTGGGGTGCCTGTAAGCGGTGAAAACTTCGAGCATCGGAGACGACGGTGCTACTCAAACACCCCATATCTTTTAACAAAAACTGTCGTATTACGCGTTACTAAGACAAAATCTGTAACAGCGTTCATTAATATGTTGAAATGAAAATAAACATACAAAACTTTATAATGACCGTGAGTTCAATATAGCCTAACACCGCATTGACAAATGTTTTGTTCTAACGCTTTCGCCCAAAAATTGCGAGATTTCTTGACTTTGCCGTGTTTAACGGACGCTAGAGCGAACTGTAAACCACACACTTTCTCATCGCATTACGCTAAGAAACTGCACATGGTTAAAGCTATTACACCATAAACTGTCTAAAGTTGTTAATGTACAAGCACAGTAAACTATTTCTACAAAAAAATATCACTGCACTACTGTTTTTGCATATAATACATCGTTCAACAATACTTTTGCACACTCATTCGACTGTATTTATTACGTTCCTGCTGTTCATAATGTATATATAATCCTTCATTGCTCCGTTCATCATGTACATACGATCCCTACATTGCATTCATATTTATATTCTGTATATACTCTGATCAATATCGTATATAGCAACTACACTGTATATTCTGTATAGCTTTACTTACTCTGCACTTTTATGTATATAAAACACTATATTCTTGCACTTCTGGTTAGATGCTAACTGCCTTTCATTAGCTCTGTACTTGTCCTCTGCATAATGACAATAAAGTTGAATCTAATCTAATCTAATCAAGTACAATCGTACGCTTCCAGGACTTTGCTCATTCTTTCTGTTTAAATTTGTTTAAACGGACTTTCGCATTCTCATCTTATTTTCACCAACTAAGTGTAATTCCTAGGCCTCGCGGATTGTTTTCTACTTTTGGCCCTCAACCTCTTTGTTCATTTCATAAAATATCTTTTACGTCATATCAATATATTATCCTAGTTTATATCAGATACAACTTTGTTTCTTCATATTTCTCTTACATCTACCCCCGTTATATACTATGCTATCACATTTAAAATAAGTTATCTTTTAAAAAAAAGAAGAGTATTGTGTGTTTTATAAGTTTGAATAACTTAAATGTTGAATACCTTTTTTTGTTTAATGAATTGCTTTAGTAGCCCGATGTCATTATATAATTATTTATTTTCATATTCTTTAACCCTGGAGTCTGAGTGGGTTTTGGGGACTGGAGATATTTTGACACCCCTCAGACGTTGGTGTTTTTCATTATCCTAAAACGTATTAGTGGCTAAAAGTCTGAATATCCCATAATATGTGATCAGCATGATTGTACATGTCTGTAATTTTATGATTAGTTTTTGTTTAAAATATGTTTAAAATGTGTTTGAATATGTTGTATAAGTACTGATTGAATACATGATTAAAAAAAATGTATGATAAAATTATTTGTTTTGGTTTAGTAACATGTCTGTTACTGCGATGTGTTTTATAAAAACGATGAATACTTGTTTAAAATGTATGTTCCGGTTTAGTAACATGCCGTCATATATAATTTAATATTGTTTAAAATAGAGATAAGTCTCTTTTTAACTTGATATGTCCACGCGTATGTCCGCTTGTTTATATGGTTTATCAGAATACAAATTTGTATAGCGCCGTGGATATTATAGTGATATAACAAGGTACGTGTGGCTTATGATGAAATTTATAGGCTAGTCATAATTCAGATCGCTTAAAAGTGTACGTGCATGCAGCATTTTATTGTATGGTGGTACTGTAGGTGTACGGTTAAAATAAATAATTAAACAGCTTTTTGAAAAAGATATGATATAAAGATGGATATAAAAGGTTTTAAATATAATATAGAAAATGTCTTGCAACAAATAATGTGAAATGAATTTAACTGAATTGTGTCAATGACACGTCCGGGTTCCTCAATAGACCATATTCTTCATTCTGTTCAATTATATATTTTTTCCCCGATCCTGGTAAAATGTATATTTTTTAGTGATGAACAAAACTAATGTAAATGTTTTGTTTTATATTGTTTGTGAATGTATAATGTGTTTATATTCATTAAAAGAAGAAAATAAGACTTGGAGACGAATGTGTGTACACAGGCATTAGAGGGAGAGAGAGGGAGAGAGAGAAAGGGGTACAAGAGATGCTAGACGCGCACCAGCCGTAATTCATAGGTGAACCGTCAGAAAACTGTCAAAATCATGGTACTCCCGTGTGAGATACGTTTGGTTTTAATTAAAAATGGCTTTGAAGATATTATGATTGGTTAGTAAATTCCGACGAGTGTGCACTGTGGCGTGCAAACACAGACAGTGGGGACACAGAGGGTCAGGATCAAAGGTGTGTGAAAACATCTCTTTCCTGCTCTCTAAAAAAAAAAAAAAAAGAAAAAAAAGATCTTGTTTTATCTGAAACAGTCGGTTTCAGTATATTTTTTTATACGGTTTAATTTATAACCTTTTTTTTAAAAGAACGGAATGTTTTTTCAACCTTAGTTAAATTGTTTTTAGATTATGTATATTATATAAACTATATAATGTTTTATATATATAAATGTGAAATAATTAAAATGTGTTTTAGATTATATAAATTATATAATGTTTTATATATAAATGTGAAATAACTAAAATGTGTTTTCAATCTTTAATTGTTTGAGATTATATAAATTATATAATGTTTTATATATATATATAAAATGTAGAACACACCGATCCCATTTATACACCGCTCATAAACGTAATGGGAGGGGGAGAAGCCGTATAACCACACACACACACACACATAACCGTATAACTGTGATAAACTTCAAACAAGCTAACTGACACAGAGTTCAAACAAGTTATCTGGCACATACTTCAAACAAACTAACTGACACAAACTTCAAACAAACTAACTGACACAGAGTTCAAACAACCTAACTGACACAAACTTCAAACAAGCTAACTGACACAGAGTTCAAACAACTGGCACACACTTCAAACAAACTAGCGGTCAATAGGGTAAAACTTTCTGTCAAAACCACATGATCGATGATTGGGGAGTCTTTCATATACCGTTTTAATTTAAAACTAACAGGTCAATAGGGTAAAACTTTCTGTCAAAAGCACATGATCGATGCGTGGGGAGTCTTTCATCTTACGTTTAAACTAGCCGTCAAAACCATGATTTAGAACTAACTAGGTCAATAGGGTAAAAATTTCTGTCAAAACCGCATGATCGATGCTTGGAAAGGTCATAGGTTAACCCTTGAAGCCGGAAAGTTCCGCCCATCCATCATAGGGTTACCGGAAGTTCAACCTGTCAAAAGGTCAAAGGTCAAAGTCATAAATCATCATGACAGAAGGTATAGAATAATAACTACTCACATACTTGCATCATATGCATACACTTTCAGATCAGGGGGAACACACTAGTCTACTTTATATAAAACACTGCAGTCTTTGATTTTCACAGTTTATTCAGAAGGCATATTTTCAGGAGGCACATTTTCAAACAACCGAAAAAGCAAATAGGCCTACTCAATATTGTACATTGCAGCACTGTACATTGCAGTAACATGAATTCAGATAAAGCAAAAAAAAAAAAAAAAATTATAATGTAAAAAACACTATACTGTAAACACAGACAATCATGGCAATTGTGCATTCGTGAGCTCATGGATCCCGCCGTCTGTTGGCCTCATCGACATCACAAGCAATGTCTTCTCCCAGTAGGCACCGGGGAAAATATCCCCTTGCATGTCGAAACCATCCATGGATTGCTGTCACCTGAATGTCACCACAGTTCCATTGCCTACAGAAGAGACATGCGGAGTGTGGGTGGACTCTCTGCCCAGCTTCCCTCACAGTCAGGCCACGGTTGATGACATGGTCCACCAAAGTTGCTCTTATATCATCAGAAATAGGGGTCCGTGCATGGCCTCTTCAACCTCCTCCTCCTCCTCCTCCTCCTCCTCCTCCTCCTCCTCCTCCTCCTCCTCCTCCTCTTCCTCTTCTTCTTCCTCCTCCTACTCTTCCTCTTTCTGCTCTTCCTCTTGCTCTTCCTCTTGCTCTTCCTCTTGCTCTCTATCCATCCATGCTTGCAAAGTCCTTGAAATGGCTAAACTGAGGGCTTTTTGTAGCTGGCTGATTGGTGTTCAGTTTTGCAAGTAAGTGCCTTCAGTTGTGTATTTGTGTGGTAGCAATTACCCGGTGTGTTTTGTATTTTGGATACATGTGTTTTCCAAACGGCACTCTGAGATTTCATTTTGTATGAAATAGAGTGTAGTATGCAGGACCAAGTGTGTTGCATGAAGGAGTAAGTGTGTTGCAGAATTGCAACTAGAGTGCAACGCAGCGCTTTAGTTTAAGGTATGGGTACATGTGTTTGAGATATGTTAACAAAAGCTTCAAGTTGTGTTACTTTAGTCTAAGCATGGGTCTATAGTGTTCAAGCAACGGTCAAAAACTGTATTTACAGAAAAAGTGCTTTCGTAGAAAGGGATCTGATATTCAATAAGCCAAGCTTTATCATTTGTTTATCTGTATTGCATCTGTTTTTTTATTTGTTGAACCTCAATTAAATTCTTACTCTTAAAATAGTTTGGACGTTTTAGTTTAATTTTTTTTCCTAGTGCGGGGAACAGACACAGTCTCTATAGTGTGATATCTAGGTGAAAGAGTCTCTATGTGCTGAGAATTAACTGACCTCTGTGACGGGAGGCAGCTAGAAGATGGTCGGTTTAGCCAGTCTGTCTGCTTCCTGACCTGGGCCCCAGTTAGTCAAGTATAAACTCTAAGACTATTTGCCATATTTCTAGAGAGAAGAGTGGCGCCACCTCGGAAGGGATGAAGACCATCTCTTTTCAACAGGTCAGGTCTGCTCCAAAAGCTCACCCAATTGTCTATGAAACATGTGTTATTCTGCAGGCACCACTTTGACATCTTAGTCTATGCAAAATAATGTTGTGGTCAATAGATCCAGTAGCACTGTCCGGTATTTGTTATTGTCATCCCCATGTGCTACATGTGGTTCCCTACTACTGTATATGTTGATTAAACTCCATGGATCTAAACTCCTGGTCTCCTAGTTCCTTGCTCTGTGTTCCTGCGCAGTAGCAGCCCCATGACAGCCATATTGGTGTACTCTAGTATTCCCATAAATTCTGTTGAATTAAGAATAAATTGTATGATTTTAACAAGAAAACATCACCTAACAAGTCAGTGTTTTTATACCGGAAGTATTCCTGTATGTTCTTACAACACAAACATCCTATACAGGCTATGTAAATTTAGTTTTTTGTTTAATATTGTGAATTTCCCCTGCATATTAAAAAGTTACGCATCATATACATAACCTTAGCAAACATCAAATGGACATGATGAACATCAGATGGACGGGATCCTCAACAAATCTTATACAAATAACAAAGTGCACATTCTAAAATCTGAATAAAGTTTCGTTAACAGCATGCATTTTATTGATCGTATATAAGATTTTACACTTATGTAAACTGTAAAAAGCCACAGAATTTGCACGTCTGAAATAGATCTTGCTCAATCAGAACATAAAGAAAAATGCCTGCATTGCAACATCATACTGAAAAATAGCACTAACAACATATGGTACAGATTTGGACATGAAGTTTCAATTCCACAATTATGTGGGGTAAGCTTTGAATTTCAATACAATATAGAGCAACAGATACTTGAATTATATTATTGTTTAGTGTATATTAATTTTAATGTCTGATACTAATATTAGATATATGTTCATGTTTAATATTTTCATGCTGTAATGGCAATTTTCAATTTCAGTAAAGGTATGCAACAAAAGTCTTTTGAATATTTATTTTCCTGCAGGAAAAGGTCTACATTCATACAGTCATTCAGGGTTGATTGCAACAATAAGGATGGTTTGATTTCATCCAATCATAATGCATACTCTACATATATGTCCATTTAAGATGCCTAACTATGTCCTCCAGATGCGTTTCTAAGAATTTAATGCAAATCATTTTCTAAGTAGCCAGGATGTCTAAGAAACTGAAATAACATTTCTCTCACACCCATCTTGCACACATACACAAATAGATTTCCTGTCATCTCTCAGCCCATCGAAAACTCAAGCATACTGAAGCCCTCAGAGACAGTCTCAAGAACACTCTTTAAATCAGTGAAGCAAATAATGCAGAAAATAACATTTCCTCCACAGCCCCCCTCCCCTTTTTTAGTTTTTTATTTGATAACCATAAAAGATAAAATAACATCTTACACAATCTCTGTACATTGTCTTTCCATGTTTATACTGTACCAGAGGTCATAAATCATACTTAGACTGTTTTCATGAGACAGATATCTCAATATCTCTTAATCATATAGCAAACTGGTTATCCCTCTGTAACACATTAAACTTCCTAATTACGGGAAGAAGGAGGCAGGAGCCGGCAGACAATCAAATCACATTTTAATAATCATAATAAACACAAAACAGCGCGGCGGCCCCTCACGGACGACTGTCGCGCACAAACAAAATCAAAACATAAAATAAAGTCCAGGCCTGGTCCTCTCTCGTCCTTCACTGTCGTTGCTCCTGTTTTATACCCTTCCATCTCCTCCGTGGCACTCCAGACCGGTGGGTTGAGCAGGTGTCGCTCATTTCTCAATCACTCCACCAGTCTCGCCCAATTCCCATGGCTCTCGGCCCCGCCCCAGTCGTCACACCCTCTATTTAGACTTCTTTGCTCAGTCTCAAACCATGGGCAAGACCTGTTTGAATATTCAATTTTATTTGTTAATTCATACAATTTTGTCCTCTGACGAGGTGTATACAATTTTTTCTAGGCAAACTCGAATACATTTTATGAAATATCCAATGAGGATCCAATTAATCCTGCACTTTGTAAAGTGATAATTACTGGTAGCATTAACCTAAGCAGTGATCAAAATCAATACCAAATACAGAACAATAGAGATTAGGGTAACACTTTAGAATAAGGTTCCATTAGTTAATGTTAGTTAACTACTTTCGTTAACATGAACTAAGCAAGAACAATCCTTCTACAGCATTTATAAGTCTTAGTTCATGTTAATTTCAACATTTACTAATGCATTATTTAAATCAAAAGTTGTGCTTGTTAACATTAGTTAATGCACTGTGAATTACCATGAACTAACAATGAATAACTGTATTTTCATTAACTAACATTAACGAAGATGAATAAATACAGTAATAAATGTATTATTCATTGTTTGTTCATGTTAATTAATGAATTAACTAACATTAACTAATGGAACCTTATTCTAAAGTGTTACCGAGATTAGGTATCTAATAACCAAATCTAATGTTGATAAACTGCACTTTAATTCTACTTGATGCCTGATATTCCTTCCATCAGCATCCTAAATTGGAAAATAATTTACAAATGTTCCCAGTTTTACCACATCTTATGTTCAAGCAATGGAAAATTAGAAACATAATACCCCATAATAAACTGCTATAACAGACTTTTTACAGAGTCAATTCTCAACAAGCAGATATTGCTGCAAAAGAAGCTGTTAATTTGTATATAGAGTGTAAAATATATCTCTCAGACCTACTTTGAACTGTACATATTCATGTACAAACAGCAAATTGCATGAAATTCTTCTTAAAATTCCAACTGATTTTTATACCCCTTTCAAGTGATCAAGTCATATAGACCTAATGTTGTTTGGGTCATTCAAGACCACTAACACTTAATAAGCTTTATTATTTATTATATTTATATAACTATATTTTGTCATTTTGAGCTCAACATAAGCACAAGTATCACACATATCAGACATTTGGATACGCTATATAACCATGCAACTAATCATCAGTTTAGAAATTAAATATGTTTTCCTCTCACAACTCAATCTCCTATTGATTTGCAGGTTGTATTGTAATACCACAACTCACAGTTCTCACATACGCTGGTTTTCCTTCCCTTTATCCGTATAAAATTTAATTATTATGTATACAATAAAATTAGTATTTTTCCCTTTTTTCTCTCTTTCTGCCTTGGATTGTAAGCTTTAATTGAGAATATTCAGATTTAGTTTGGTAAAGTGACTTACCACACATTCTCATGCTGAAATATGAAGAAATTTCTTCATTTTAGATCTTCTTTATGAACCAAGAGCTTGCGCCACTCCAAAGATAAGGAAAACATTTTTAATCACATCATTTGGCCCGTTTAAATAAACAAAGTGGTAGTGATTGGACAGGTAGGATCTAAATCACCTTAAAGCCTCCCCTTTAATACCTGTATACTTTTGTAATTGATCTATGAGTATGTCATGATCTATAGCAGTGGTTCTCAACCCGCCCTACGGCAAAAAAAAAAAAAAAAAAGAAAGAAAGAAAATGTACTAAAGAAATATAAGCTATAGCCTAATGTTTTTATTTATTTATTTATTTTTATTTGAAGTTATTTTGTTTTTCATAAATTATTTTCAGACATGAGCAGACCTACTCACATAACGTTACGCATTTAACGAACACATACTGTACAAACCCCCCCCCCCCCCCCCTTTGGCAGAACTTAATTCAAGTAGTCATCAAAAGCAATTAGTTCAGGTAAAATTGAGCATCAGAATGGACAAATTAGTTTTTAAGGGAGAAAAAGGCAAATGTGGAAAATGCAGCGAATGAACACATATAAACAAGAATAGTCGCAGTATCAGTAGTGAAGGAGAGAGCTGGATTTTTTTTATTTGCCCCGCAACTCACTTGAAGAAGTGAGCATAGGCTACTACTGCATACTACGCAGCAGTCATCCTTAATTGAAGAAATGTGACAAAACATCTCTGGAGACAACCTCATATTATTAAATTCGAAAGTGCTTTCCATATTTGGATCAACACTGGCTACATTTGTGAATGAACATTTTCTGAAATGTCGCGCGTCAAGTCATGCTCCCGTGCGTGTCTTACAGATGCATCTTAAGCCTATTGCTGAGTCCCAATTCGCATACTATCCGTCCTAAATAGTATGCGAAACTAGAATTAGTACGTCCCAAATCGTAGTATGTTGAAAATAGTATTCCAAAGATACCCGGATGGTCTACTATTTCCGGTTAGAATTCGAAGTGCAGATCAATGCACACTCTAAGTGCTAATATTGCCCACAAGCCATTGCGTACGGGAGGGAGGAGCTTTGCGATGGCTTTGTGGTGATGTAAACATGGCAGCCGGGTGCAGCAGCGGAGATGCGCCCTCAGCTTTTAAGTGTAAGAATTTAAATGTTTAACCCTAATTAAAGTTATATTTTATTTCGTTACACACATTGCACATGAACGTCAGAACCAGCCGCCTCACAAACGACCTGCGTTTGGTTCTACGACGCAGCCTTGCTTCCTCACTCCTCAACTTGGTAGAAGCACATATAGAAAAATGTATTGTGAAAAAAAAACGATGAGAAAAAATGATGGGAATAGTAAATAAAATTTTATTGGACATAAAGAATGAATGAAACGTTAACAGTTGTGGTGTGCGTAACTAGTCAACCACGTTGACGTTCACGTTGCATGACGTCATCGAAGTATGTCCCAGAGTGTGCATACCCTTTTGCTACACACTCAAAAGTATGTACTTTTCCCTCACAAAAAAAGTAAATACTTTTAGGTCGTAGTATAAGTAGGGGAATTGGGACTCAGCACATGTCAAACTTTCAGCGTTCGCGGGGAGTCCGTTATGGACCACCAGGTAGGCGTGACGTAACAATTGTCATGGGAGAGTGTGTGCGGAGGCTCTGAGCGGACGACCGCATGCCTCCCATTTTTATGACTGTGCGGACAGGTGCACGTGGTCAGTAGGCTTCCAAAGCACAATTGCACATGTGCAGGCAGTGTGTAGAAGCCCATTGCTACTCAAGCCTGTGCAATCCGTCAATAAAACAAAGGAAAGACAGCCAGATGTGCAATAATTCTGGGCAATTGTTTGTTCACATGTTTGTTGCAGAGAGGACCATTGCTTTCAGAAGAATAAATGGAAGACGTCTGCGTCCGTGTTGGCCGTGCTCATGTGGAAATATAACACAAATAATCGCAACTTCATTGTGCTGCTACCCCTTTTGAGCCGAATTTCACAAAATTGGTCAGCTCCCACAGCATCAGGTGTTTTATTAATGGGGAGTAGAATTATTTATTAATTTAAATGAATGTACTCGATTATATATCATAATATTTAGGCTATAATATTATAAATCAGGTTGGTTTGTATTGGTGACGTTATATAATAAACGATATGCGAGACTTGCACTTGGACCATAGTGTGGCCCGGTGGAAAAAAAGGTTGAGAACCATTGATCTATAGTGTCGAATGCAGCACTAAGATCAAGTAAAACTAGCAATGAGATGCAACCTTGGTCTGACGCGAGAAGCAATTTATTTGTAATTTTAACAAGTGCAGTTTCTGTGCTATGGTGTGGCCTGAAACCAGACCGAAGTTATTCACAGAGATAAAAAAAAAAAAAAAAAATTGCAGGAAGGAGCACAATTGAGCAGACACAACTTTTTTCTAAAATTTTGGACATAAATGGAAGATTATAAATCGGTCTGTAATTTCCCAGTTCACTAGGATCTAGTTGTGGTTTCTTAATAATAGGCTTAATAACCACCAGCTTAAATAGTTTTGGGATGTCACCTAAAGATAATGATGAGATAATAATATTGAGAAGCAGTTCTTCGGCTAAAGGTAATAACTCTTTCAGTAATATAGTGGTTACAGGATCTAATAAACATTTTGTTGGTTTAGATGCAGCGATAAGTTTGTTTAGCTCTTCCTGTCCTATAGTTTTAACGCACTGCAGTTTATCTTTGGGTGCGATGAGAAGCAAAATATGATTTCAAGTAGAGCTTATCTCAGGAATATTGCAGCAGTCTCCAGCTCGAATTGGGGGGACATAGTGTGAATCATCTTCATCTCCTCTTAATATCAGTAATACTCAGCATGCACAATACAATGAAATGGTCATTAACAACATCACTTTGAGGTAAGATATCTCTTATCAATAAGGTTTATTACATCAATATCATTAAATCTAGCGTATGATTTAAACAATGAGTGGGCTCATCAGAGTTTATTAGGTCAGTAAACTCAGGTCCTAATGCATCATTAGTATTATTAGCACTTTATCAACAGTAACCTATAAGTCTGAGAGGAAGTCTGCAAATTATTTTAGGTAATCTGTATATGGCCCTTGGTGGCCTATACAATGTAGTCAGATCAAGAGATACAATAGATTTCTTTTGCGTATCTGACAATGTAACATTAACCTGTTATGCTCCTTTCCACCCTGTTAAGGCTGGTTCACACGGCAGGATAATTAGGCCGATTTTAGCCCCGATTCACCCCTTCCAACAATCTTAGGATGCTCCGATTATCGTAATAATCTGATCAAATATTCCTGCCGTGTGTGGTGTGTTAAGACCGCTCTCCTCTGCTCGGAAGAACGTCGGGACCGCTCCGATCTCAAATCGGGGATATCCAACATGTTGGATTTATTTGGCCCGATTTCTTCTCGTGTGTGGTGTCCCCCGAGGACAAACAATCACGCAGCCTGTGGACTGTGGCGTGTAGCCAATCAGAAAGCGAGGTGACGAGGCAGTGATAGTACCGGGAAACAAAATCAAAACAGCCGGCGTATATAATATAACAAATACAAATAAAGTCGATGGGCATAACTACATCCACAACTGCAGTCCACCAGAGTACATGGAAACTAATATATGAACGTTTATTTCAACGGTTATTAATCTGTGTAGTACGTAACAACATTTCTATGAGATAAAACAACAACTTATCTCCATATCATGATATAGCAAGTATAGTCCATGCTCGCGTCGTCTCCACCTCTTTGACCATCGCCTTTTCTTATTTTTCTTATGTTTTTTTCCCCGTTAAAAACAAAGCACAAACAATGGCCACTGCATCCTCTTCGTCCGCCATGATTGTTTACTCTGAAGTCACGTTTGATCTCGAGGGATTTTGCGAGATTTCCCGTCTGACCTGGGAATGCTCGGGAGTCAAATCGGTTCGTGTGTGATGTGTTGATATTGCCGTGTGGCTGCACACCACACACGGAGCGACCAAAACTGTTAGACCCGTGATTTTTTATCGCCGTGTGTGGGGTCTCTCAGGTTTGGAAAATCTGCCGACAATTTTAAAATCGTCCCGTGTGAACCAGGCCTTAGAGAAGTAATTTTAAATAATAATTTGACAGCAACATTAAATGTTTGGCATACTTTTGACTAACTGTATATGTTTTTATGCAACATTATTGTATTATTTACCACCCTACTGGCAAAAATGGGCTCAAAAAAGTATTTGTTCTTAATAATTAAGAAATATTATATTAATTAATAATTGTTTTGTTATTGTTTCTTAAATGAAAAAAAAAAAAAAAAAAAAAAAAAAAAAAAAAAAAATATATATATATATATATATATATATATATATATATATATATATATATATATATATATATATATATATATATATATATTAAAATAGCATAAGGGAGATATATACTATCCAAGAAAAGCTCATTATTTTTTATAATTTTTGGACAGAATTTTGGATATGTAAGTATTAAAATTAAATGGTATAATTTAGTTTACAGTACATATTAAATGTTTTTGAATATGTGATTGACAAGCTTTTACTTACGAATATATATTCTTAGAGTAAAAAAGGGTCAAAAATGTAGGTTAAAAATAAAGTGTCACCTATGTGGAATTTTCTCCTCTCTCTCTCGGGATCTTCACTAAAACGGTGAGTTTGTGGACACGCATACAGACCAGGGAAGTTCTGAGTCCAGTCTTCTTGAGAAGATCATTTATTACCAGAGGTGGACAATAACATTGTGTTGGCTTTTAAAAGGCTATTTTGATAATGACTTTTACTCATATGCTGTGAAAAAGATGGAGGAGTACAGGCATTGATAATAAGAAATGTTTTTAGAGCGTCAAAGTGACTTCTTTCAAAATACTTTTGGTCACAAGTGTACGTCAATCCAGCAAAGTCTGGAAAAAAGTGAAATGATTATGAAGGTGGGGTTATGCATCATGTTACCTAACGAGATGAAAAGAAATGTGTTGAGTCCTGTGTTGAGTATTTCCTTTTTGACTGGTTAAAATTGTACATATATTCTGCAGTTCTTCAATTGTCATAATAAATATTTTGACAATAAGCTAAACAACCAATGATTTTTCCATCATCATTTTGTTTAGAATTTTATGTATGTAGTAAAGGACAGCACATAATGTGTTAAATTATACACACAAACACATCTTGTGCAAACATTTCTGTTGATTTCAGTGGTAGGTAAAAGTTTACTGGGAAAAGTCTATGTTATTGTACTCAGAAAAAAAGAATATGCACATTTTAATTTATACAGTACATTTATTTCTGTAGCAGTGTGTTACATGTAAACAGAAGAAAAAAAAGAAACTAACTGTTCGGAGAGCTTATTTTATAGTTTTAAGAGATAAAGTTTACATCCTGAGAATTGGGCCAAAGGGACTTTTTAAATAACAAAATGAACCAATACAAATACCAAATGTATCATCCATAAGAGCAGTAATACATTTAAAACCATCCCTACACAGCACACAAGTTTTTCACACTTTTAAAACCTGTAGAAATATCCAGCAACAAACAGGACAGGGGTGAAGCTTTAAATTTCTATGAATTGTCTGGTAAGGCATCTCTTCAGTCTGAATTCTCATATCATGATTAAATCTTCATTTACATATCCATACTGAGAGCCAGGGGTGCTGCACAAGACCCCGGGCCCTATGCATAAGCAGTCCTAATATTCCAGACTTTTCAAGGGCCCACTTTTCCTTTGGGGCCCTGGTAATCAGTACTGGTTTTACCCCCAGTCCGGCGCCCCTACTGAGAGAAACTGAAAGCTTTTACCCAGCATGACTTAACATGTGAGTCTCAAGGTATGCTTTACGTGTGAAAGACTTTCCACACTGAGAGCAGGGGAAAGGCTTTATTCCAGCATGGATTAACATGTGATTCTCAAGGTGTGTTTTACGCGTGAAAGTGTTTCCACACTGACAGCAGCTGAAAGGCTTTTCTGAAGAGTGTGTAACCAAATGATTCTTAAGATGTCCTTTCTGTGTAAAACTCTTCCCACACTGAGAGCAGGTGAAAGGCTTTACTCCATAATGAATTAACATGTGCTTCTTCAGGTTTGTTTTACGTGTGAAAGTTTTTCCACACTGAGAGCAGGTAAAAGGCTTTTCTGAAGTGTGAATATGCATATGATCCTTAAGTTGCCTTTTCTGTGTAAAACTCTTCCCACACTGAGAGCAGATAAAAGGCTTTATTCCAGCATGATTTAACATGTGATTCTTAAGGTTTTCGTTACACGTGAAAGTTTTTCCGCACTGAGAGCAAGTGAAAGGCTTTTCCCCACTATGAATTATCATATGTTTCTTAAGGCCTTCTTTCTGTTTGTAAATGTTTCCACACTCAAAGCAGCTGAAAGGCCTTTTGACTTCTGTTTTTTGAATGCTGCAACTCACTGATCTTTCTCCAGCAGTAACATTACGAACTTCCTGACACTGATATTTCTCTTTCACCTCATTCAGAAAAAGTATTTCTTGGTTCACTTTCTTCAGGCCTAAAATCAAAACATTAAAGTGATGCAAATTAATTAGGACATTTGCAAAATTAAAGGAACACATTTGAGCACAGACGACAAATTCTTTTTCAAAACTGTCCCTGTTCACACGGATCCATGAAAAACTGACTAAACTAAACTAAAAAAGACTGAAAGACTTAAAAATGACTAAAATGCTGCATTATGTTGCCAGGAAAGTAGTTGGCGATATTATTTTGTAAAGAAACACTACACATCTATAGGCTGAAAATGTAATACAAATGTGCATGATGTTACTGCTGTCCAGAGGGAATATACCGGTATCAGCACTTCAAATGTAATACTTTTAAAGGGGTCATGACCTGCATTTATTATTATGTTTCCTTCACTTATAATGTTTTTACATAGAAATGAATGATGATTTTAGGCTCTGTTTGAAGGTGAGTTTTTCTGTAAGACTTCACTGGAAATGCACACTGCTGTGACTGGCTAACATCTTTAAATAGGAATAATTTTATGTTATTAATGAATTATTATTATTAATTATAATTATATTATATGTGGAACTATATTTTTACAGCTGTCATGAAAAGTGTGAATTTAGTGCTATATTTAGATCTACACATCATCACATCTCGTTTTCTGCACTCTCAAAATTCTTTCATCATAACTAAAGCAAAAATAATGTAAAAACTGTAAAAGGTTCATTGTGTTCTTATTTACCAAAGAATCCACTGTCAAAAAACAAGCAAACGTTCACATGGTTGAAAATAATCACAGTCCAAGCGACTTGACTCCGAATAACGTACAAACTGAATAAATTTGTATATATTTAGTCTCACATGGTCTGAGTTGAACATCTGAAAGTGAAAATCGTCTCGGTGTTGGTTCAGTGACATTTCCTTAAGAAATATGGAACGTTGATTTAAGACAGTAATTAAAGATGAATGAAGATTAAACACCAACCTCCATGCTCCTTGTGTTTTATTCTCCAGGGTTCTGGTTCACGCGGGTCCTCTTCACTCTCCTCTCTAACAAACATCATCTTCACGGCAGAAGATCTCAGTTCAGCTGATAACCCTTCAGATATTCCTGCTTCTGCTTAAAAACTTACTCACAACTATGAGCACGACAACATTACAGATATTTATTGACCAGATCCAAAACCTGTATTTTTCTATTTACAGAAACAACATTTCTAACAGTTTGTATTAAGCCAGCATCACTACAAAACAACAGAAAGTGTGGTGAAACTTATCTTCTTCCTCTGAGGTTTAATAGTTTCTCTTTCTCTCTCTGGTTTTATTGGCGGGCCGCAACCAACTTGTTCAGGTCCATACCGCCACCTACTGTACTGTGCAACATCAGGGCTTCACATACTTAGCATATATACAGGTGCTAGTCATATAATTAGAATATCATCAAAAAGTTGATTTATTTCACTAATTCCATTCAAAAAGTGAAACTAGTACTAGCACTTGTATATACCCCTTTCAAACTCCATTCTTGTTCCAACTCATATGTCTTTTTTTGCAAGATCCTCCTTTCTGAATTATATATTTTAAACCTATTTTAAACACACCCAAATCAAGACTACATAAATGTATAACAATACAGGTCAGTATCATTAGCTCTGATAAGGTTGTGTGTAAAGCTCCTTTTTTAAATAAAACCATGTATTAAAATAGAGACATAAAAAGTAGCTTCTTATTGCATAATAAAAGTGATGCATGGATGTAGAAGATTAATAAAAAAAGATAAAAAACTAAACTGAAAAAAAAAAAAAAAAAACTTTAGCATTAGAAACACTGTTTGTGTTAATATCAGAATCAGACTCGGGATTACTTTATTGAACCACACTGGGAAATTCTTTGTTACAAGTTGCTATGGAAAATAGGTCAGTCTCGAAACCTAACGAAAAATGCATGCCATGGTTTGGACAAAATTGCTTTTATCTTCATTCAAATTTGAGGGGAACGTACCTCTCATCATAAAGAAGACATTTCAGTTTGTGTCATTTTTGTGCTCAGGCCCTAATAATAACAACTGGTTAAGGTTGCAACCCTCTGCAGACACCTTGGCAATTGAATCACCATTGGCTAGTAAATACTTATGTTTATATAGTACAGACCAAAAGTTTGGACACACCTTCTCATTCAAAGAGTTTTCCTTGTTTTCATGACTATGAAAATTGTAGATTCACGCTGAAGGCATCAAAACTATGAAGCACATTGAAATGGCTGGTGTTACCTGTACTTGACATGCACTTCTTGTCCTCAACCAATTGTGTAAAACTGTGTAAATTTATGAATTGTATAGACAGATGTTTTTATTTCATTTAATTCATTCATTCATTCATTCTTTTTGTATTTGTTGGTACACATATCAAGGCAATAAGAAAAAATCTCATGTTTATACTGGTCAATCTGTGTAGAGTACAAAAAAATGGACTGTAATTGGTCTGCAGTAGTTTTCTTCTGAGGGATCCTGCTAAAAGATGCTAAACTGCAGCCTTGGATCATCTTAATGCAACAGCAACATCTGCTGCCGAACAAGTGAAGTAGCCATACATATTAAATAATGTGTGCCATCTATTTCAATAACAATTTAATATTCTATTTTCATTTTCATGACCGAAGAAGTAATATTTCAAAGCAACTATCGCATTCTCCCAAGGCATTATCTGCACGTATTATGCATGCAATTAAACTGTTATATGAAATTACTAACATCAGGTGGCATGTTTATTGAAGAGTGGTTTATTCAATGTGTTCAGCCCATGACAGAAAAAGTGTGTGTTTTTAAGGGGGGACGCAAAAAACATTAAATGAAATTAAATTAAATAAAAAATACTGGGAAAAAAATAATTATCGATGTGTGACAGTGAGTATACTCTTCAGGGGCAATCTCAGATCTGAACGCATAGAAGGACTTTTAGTTGTGATAAAAAAGGGATCTCAAAGGATTGTATCAAAGGGACCTAAAAGGTTTGTGAAATTAATAGATACTTTAAAGAATTGAAGACTGCTTTGACTGCAAAAGGAGAGGCACTAACCAGTAAGTCTAGCGTTCCATATATAGTGCTGAGTGAGTCTGTTTAAATAAATAAACAAATAACCTTACAAAAATGTAACCTAAAATGATTCTGTTTACTAGCATTAGCATTACCACTTATTACAGCATACAGTCCTGGCTTTGTGAAAGACATTCAAACCTTTACAAATTTTCTTTCCCTGTATTCTTGACAGAGTTGAGATGATGAGATTATTTTAGAGTGTACAGAGAATGTGGCACATAAAGAGATTTGAGATCGCTTTGGGACAGGCTCCAGCCAGCAAACACACTAATCCTTATCACTTTATGCACACACCAAATATGAAACAGAAGGATTCGTCATGCACTGCTTTATTTATTTATTTATTTATTTCCTTCTTTAGAGCAGTATAATCATTTAAGCTGCAAATGTGTGAACTCTCCCTTATAAGAGCTGTATTTATTAGCAGTTCTAAAACATAGCCATTTAAAAACAGATAAATGAGCAGTAAAGGGCTATTCTACATGTTTGAATGACAATAGTCATAATTTATATAATAGTGATCCAGATACTTTGTTGTTGGAATAATTTGAAGAGGAGTGTTTGTGGTTATAAAAGCTAATATCTGAGCACACCTTTAAATATTTTTGAATGTCTCTGTTCTTCAAGAGAAATGTTTAAGAAAACAGGAGACACTAGCAAAGTATTCATTTGCTCTTTATTTTTTATTTGTCTTTGTCATTTGAGATGTGTGACTTTGTATTTAAAGGACAGGTGTGAGAGGAAGGCTCATGTGAGATGGACATAGTGTGTAACTGTGCCATTGATCAAAGCTACGGTTAGGGACTCATCAAAGACAGAATGAGAAACAAACCGAGAGATGAAGGGAGCCGGGAAGAGAACAGTGAATGATTAAAAAAATAACAATAAAGATGGCTATTTCAGAAGGCCAAAAGCAATTTAACATACACTCTTAAAAGGAGTGTTTTTGCAGTGATTCCATAGATTAACCATTTTTGGTTCCCCAAAGAACAGTTCTTAAATAAACCATTTCAAAGAACATTATAAAATCTAAAGAACCTTTTTCCACTAAAAATAACATTTCATGGATATTCAAGGTTCTTCATAGAACCATCAATCCCAATAAGTACCTTTATTTTTAAGAGTGTATCTTACATTTCAAACTGAAAAATTAACTGAACCCATGCTGACTCTCTGTGAGAAAAGGCTCTTATATTAAGTTGTTGAATTATACGTGGTAAGTAGATGCAGTGTATACATTTATTTCAGAAATGTGCCTCAGTCAAATGGTTTGCAGTAAATGACACCTATTTTGGTGATCATGTATTACACCACTTAAAATGTTAATATTAGTCTATTTAATATATGTATTAAATGTATAAAATTTAATATTATCTATCATCATGGTAACATGGTCTTGATTATTATTATTTTTATTATTATTTTTTTTCGCACCTTCCCTGACTAAGTACAGAGAACATGATGTTATTTCCAATGAACAACTTCAACATCTTATGCAAATTACGCATAATAAGCTGCGCCATGTACCCCGCTGTGAAAGTGGGGAAGATGAGGGTCATTAGGACACGAGTTGGGCATGAACTGCAATAATTAATTTTGATAGAAAGAGAGGGAGAGTGAGAACACTTAAATACATGAAAGTATAAAGTGATTAAAATTTTACTGGGTTGGGGGAATTGAGTGGAATATATAGCTTGAGGAAGTTTCTAGGAAATGTGCAACTCAAATGCACACATGCCGCTAAAATAAAGTGTGTTTATGATTTTATTACTTTTACTGCAATTATCAGAGGCAGCAGTATTTCAAAGCTTCAATAATGTAAGGGCATTTCATGGTAAGTTATGAAATGCTTTCATCTTATAGCATGTAGGAGGGATGCTGTGGAAAGATTTTAAAGGAGAAAATGTAAAAAAAAAAGAAAAGAAGAAGAAAACCTGAGACCTGCTTCTGCAACCATAACTGCTAAAACGTCAATTAATAACTGTTCTGACTCTTGCACACTTTTCAAAACTTTCTCTTCTCTTCTCTGCCCCCCCCCCTTCCCTCCTTCATCATCTCTTAAAGCCAATAACTTTGCAATTTTCTTCACAAATAAGACAAGAACGATTAGTGACAAATTCTCCACACTGCAGACTGATGATAACTTCATAATGACTAAAACTCTTTTTCCTCCTTCTCTTCACTTCCAGAGACGGACGTTTCCAAACTTATCCTTTCCAATCATCCTACTACTTGATCCAATCCCCACTCACCTCCTCCACTTGATCCAATCCCCACTCACCTCCTTCAGGCCATTTTTTCTTCAGTCATACCTTCACTTACTCATATTATCAACACCTCTCTTCACTCTGGTACATTTTACTCAGCATTTAAGCAGGCTCAGCTAAAACCACTGCTTAAGAAACCATCTACAAATACAGCACTTCTAGAAAACTACAGACATGTATCAGTCCTTCCATTCATTGCAAAGTCACTTGAGTTGTGTTCAACCAACTCTCTATGTTTCTTGTACAGAACAACCTCCTGGACAGCAATTGATCTGGCTTCGAAAGCGGCCACTCAACTGAGACAGCCCTGCTCTTGGTTATACAGCTGGGTTCATCAACCATAACTCCTTCCAGGACAGCCAGAAACCTAGGAGTTGTGATCGATCATCAACTAAGACTCATAGACCATATTGCTATAATATGCGAGGATTGTCTTCAATGAGCCAAAAAAAGTTCACTTTACTCCTCTCCTCATCAGGTTACACTGGCTACCAGTAGCCGCTCACATCAAATTCAAGGTACTGATGCTTGCCTACAAGATGACCACAATTTGAAAAACTAATGGAATGCATAGTCGATATAAAAAACTGGATGACGAGTAATTTCTTACTGCTAAATTCTGGGAAAAAAAACAGGTGTTAATTATAGGACCTAAAAACTCTGCTCGTATTAACCTAGAACACTGTCTAAGACTTGATGGCTGCTCTGTCAATTATTCGTCATCAGTTAGGAACCTAGGTGTGCTAATTGATCGCAATCTTTCCTTAGAAGGCCACGTTTCTAGCATTTGTAAAACTGCATTTTTTCATCTCAAAAATATATCTAAATTACGGCCTATGCTCTCAATGTCAAATGCAGAAATGTTAATCCATGCATTTATGACCTCAAGGTTAGATTATTGTAATGCTTTACTTGGTGGTTGTTCTGGACGCTTAGTAAACAAACTGCAGCTAGTCCAAAATGCAGCAGCAAGAGTTCTTACTAGAACCAGGAAGTATGACCATATTAGCCCGGTCCTGTAAACACTGCACTGGCTCCCTATCAAACATCTTACAGATTTTAAAATATTGCTTATTACTTATAAAGCCCTGGATGGTTTAGCACCTCAGTGTTTGAATGAGCTCCTTTTACATTACAATCCTCTACATCCGCTACATTCTCAAAACTCAGGCAAATTGATAATACCTAGAATATCAAAATCAACTGCGGGCGGCAGATCCTTTTCCTATTTGGCGCCTAAGCTCTGGAATAACCTACCTAACATTGTTCGGGAGGTAGACACACTCTTGCAGTTTAAATCTAGATTAAATACCCATCTCTTTGACCTGGCTTACACATAACATACTAATACGATTTTAATATCCAAATCCGTTAAAGGATGTTTAGGCTGCATTAATTAGGTAAACCAGAACCGGAAACACTTCCCATAACACCCTTTGTACTTGCTACATCATTAAAAGAATGGCATCTACGTCAATATTTGTCTGTTTCTCTCTTATTCCGAGGTCACCGTAGCCACCAGATCCAGTCTGTATCCAGACTAGATGGTGGATCAGCACCTAGAAAGGACCTCTACTGCCCTGAAAGACAGCGGAGACCAGGACAACTAGAGCCGCAGATACAGATTCCCTGTAAAGACCTTGTTTTAGAGGACCACCAGGACAAGACCACAGGAAACAGAAGATTCTTCTGCACAATTTGACTTTGCTGCAGCCTGGAATTGAACTACTGGTTTCGTCTGGTCAGAGGAGAACTGGCCTCCCAACTGAGCCTGGTTTCTCCCAAGGTTTTTTTCTCCATTCTGTGACCAATGGAGTTTCGGTTCCTTGCCGCTGTCGCCTCTGGCTTGCTTAGTTGGGGTCACTTCATCTACAGCAATATCGTTGACTTGATTGCAAATAAATGCACAGACACTGTTTAACTGAACAGAAATGACATCACTGAATTCAATGATGAAATGGAAGATTTAGCATAAGTTCTGCCAGGAAGACTCAATTGTTAGCGTCACCTATTACCTTCTCAATTGTCCAATCACGTTCTAATAATAGAAGTATAAAAGAACCTGTGCTTACACTTGTCTGAGTTTGCAGATGATGAACGCTTCACTAAGTTGCTCGCGTTCAGTTGCCGACCAAAAAAAAAAAAAAAAAAATGTCTCAAAACTCGCAATATATTGGTGAACACTCCGATTCTGACAATGAAATCGTCCTGCCTTCTCCTGTTACCGCTCGCTGAAGTTCACGTTTACAGTGCCGCACTTCACCATGGGCTCAGTGGTCTTCGGAAAATATATCCAAATCTCTCGAAAACGCCGGAATACCAATTAGCCAAGGTCCAAGATATACTTTCTCTCGCCTATAACACGCTGGGCTATCCCCCGGTTCCTACCCAAAAGATTTCAAAACCTTCAACGTCGACAACTCAGACAAAACAGACCAGAAGGAAAAGAACGGCTAAATCATCTTCACCCGTTCCCGCAAAAAGAACATCACAACCTGCCAGAGCACCATCTCCTCCTCAATTCATCGAATCCACCGATACGAATTTCCATCTCATCTCTGCTGTTCAAAATCTCTCCAAAACAGTCAAAGAACTACAATCAAAAATGACTAACCTCGAACATTCTTTTACCAGTTCCCACTCAAGTACAGATCCGCCAATACACTCCTCAGCTATTCCACAGTCTCGTCCTCCTCCTTCTGGATTTAGTAACTATCAGAGCATGCCATCGACTTCAGCTTCCTCGCCACCTTCTCAGCTCACTATCCAGATACCTTTTCAAAATGTCTCCGCTTCACCAGCTTCCTCAAACTTAAACCTTTCCACAGCAACTCCAGCACAAGCATTCGGTAGGCGTTTTGTTCCACCAGCCACCGCAACAGTGTCTAACCATTTAAGAAGCAATATCATCCAAGGTAAGGACATCAATCTTGCTACCTTACTCCTTCCTTCGCCTGCTGCCAACAGGAAAATGGTTGACTGTGGTGATGTGGCAGTACTTCTTAAAGTACTGCAATGGATTTGTCATTGCATTCAGTATTTACAGAGACATTCTGTGTCAAACCTACCCCGAGAGAAGGGAAGAGCTAGATCTTTATCTATCAATGATGGCGGACTTCAGTCAAAGATACGGGGGAACTCTATTTTACGAGTACCATTCTCAAGTCATTCTCAGCGAAATCTGCCTCCTTTATCTCACTTTTTAATTCAAGACTAGACTGGTCAGTTACCGACACCGAACTGCTCGTCCGCCATTTCGGAGGGCAAAAAAAGCTTAACTTGCGCCATTTGCAGCGCTCACGGTCACAAGGCTTCATTTTGCCCAAAGCGTTTGCTAGTAACGATCCACGGTCCTGAAAATGTAAGCCTCTCTTCAAACTCCAGAGGTCGCTGTACTGCGGCAGAATTCAATAACGTATGTCTTTGTTTTCAATTTAATGACGCCGTTTGTTCTTTTGCTCATATTTGTAGTGTGTGCAAGGATCCACACCCGAAATCTGTTTGTCCACGCCGGTACAAACCTGCACCCGAGGGAAAGCCCTAATTCGGAAAAAAATTTGAATAAACACCCATCTACTCCTATTAATATTCCCAACCTTTCAAGCTACCTCTCTTCTCACCCCGATCCGGCATTTGTTGATTATTTAATCACTAGTTTGCCCCAAGGGTTTCGGGTGGGTTTCCTTTCTCCTCTTTCTGCCTCTTTTGTTGTAAAAAATTTGCAATCTGCTAGACACGAACCTGATGTGGTTTCAGTTCTTTTAGATAAAGAGGTTAATAAAGGATATGTTATCTGCCCCTTCACTTCTCCTCCTTTTTCTCCTTTTCGGATTAATGTCATCGGCATTGCAACTCGCAAATATTCCGGTAAAAAACATCTAATCTTTGATGTGTCTTCTCCACATTCCTCCAACATAGCTAGCGTTAACGAAAACATTCACCTAACACCTTTTTCTCTTCATAATTAAATTAGCTGGTCATGGCGCCTGGTTAGTCAAAGCTGACATTACCGACGCTTTTAAAACTATGCCAATTCACCCATCTGATTGGCCGTATTTTGGAGTGAAATTGAACTCAAAATTCTACTTCGCTGTGAGGCTCACGTTCGGTTGTAGAAGTAGCCCGCATATTTTCAACAGTCTCTCAGAAGCTCGGTGTTGGATTCTACTGAACGTCTGTAAGCTTCCTTTCGTTTTGCATTTACTAGACGATTTTTTGCTAGTTGACTTTCCATCTTCACAATCTTCCATCCTTCGCATTCTTAAACAAATATTTAGCGACATCGGCGTTCCACTCTCTGCCGAATAAAACATTAGGCCCTTCTACTTCGTTAGAATTCTTAGGCATTTCCCTTGACAAAGTCAAAATGCAAGCTTCCTTGCCACAAGATAAACTCCTAAGGATAAGGTCGTTTCTGGAATCTTTTTCCTCTAACTATTAACTATGGCCCATTCCATCCAAAAATCAAGCGATCCGATGCACATACTATGTACTTATTATAGTAATTACAATAACTATGTAATAACTAGGTACTAACCCTACCCCATGTAGTTACCTTATGTTACCAGAACTTTCTAAGATAAATACACATACTGTAAAATAAAGTGCAACCATAATTTTTTATTTACAATTCTCTAACAATAAATAGATCATACCAGTGACGTCATCTAAAAGCTTCATATTAAATATTGAGTTAAATGAGTAAGATTCTGATATCTGAAAAGAAATGGTGCATATAACATGGGCCTTTTATATTGATCTTTAGAAAATAAGAAGGAGGAAGTCAAGTGATGTTATCAGTGTGATTTGTATTTCAAAATAACCAGTGACACAACTCCAGGGGACCACTGTTTTCATTATCAATTTTCTAATATTTATTTAGCATTTTGTTTTATTATGCCTTTTTATCATATATTTTATAGTTATTAATACATTATTTTATTTTAAATGGTAGAAAAATCTGTTCTGACTGCAAAATATAGCACTTGTATAGCACTTACAGGGCTGTGGGGACAAGCAGTTTTGTGGTGCTTGGAATTCTTTATAATTAATTAAAAATAAATATTGCCACATTTATGGTGCAAGAAGGTCTAATTGTTCAAATAACGCATTGTTTTATTGTAAAATATATAAAAAAAAAAAACTGTAACCCTAATGAGTTTTTCAGTTGTAATATTTCCGTAAAGGCTAGGGACAGAAAAAAATGTAAGAATTTTCTGTAGAATGACCCTCTAAGGTAAATGTTACATGGAGCACACTCGCCGCCT
This sequence comes from Carassius gibelio, assembly GCF_023724105.1. Lineage (NCBI taxonomy): Eukaryota > Metazoa > Chordata > Actinopteri > Cypriniformes > Cyprinidae > Carassius > Carassius gibelio. The sequence goes on from NC_068418.1 coordinate 5,518,753, forward strand.
CGCTAATGGACTGTGTCTGTACTGTGCCTCTCTGGATCATTTAATATATTACTGCCCCATGTAACAGAAATGAGTCGAACCAGACAAATTAAAGAGTCTATCAAAGCTGTGTTTGAAACACGAGCCGAATTCCTCAGGAAGTCCCAAGGAAGATAACCAACCAACCAACTTGTTCACACAACAGCTTTCAACATTAACCCCACTAGAACAATAATTGTCAAATTTGTTGTTCGTAATTGAAATGCAACGCTGGACATCACATGGAATCCCATGAGTTAAACACTTCCATTGACTTCCCCCCACCTAGCAGAACCAGACTGAAATTCCTAAGGGGGGAGGGGCTTTGAACCTCTGGTCTTCACCGAACATCCCTATCTCAGAGAATGACAAAGAAACTGTCTTTTGTACATATATATGGACCAAAATGAACTCCAAAATGACTTCTAAATTAATATCATTCCATTGCTTAACTCCATATTCATTTAAATGTTCATTTAAAAATTCATTTAAACCCACACATTCGACTGTTTGTCATCACGATTCTTTGAGAGCGGTTGCAACGTGCTTCAGCCTGTACGCCTGCTGCTACTTAGCCACGATGAGAAGGAACACCACCTAGTCTCGTCAAACTTTATTTATTTTCTTTTCCGTTTGAGAGTTTCGTGTTCTGAGTTAAGTTTTGTAACGTCGACCTCGTCTGCGCGTTCAACTTCAACCAGCCACACAACTCCTTCCCAGCCTTCCCAAGACGTCACTTCAGCGACTACTGAACTTCCAGCCAATCAGCGACATCGGGATACCCCTTTCAACGGGATTCCCTTTTTCACAGGAGACACAAGTAACCTCCAGACTGTGACCTTTACTTTACTGTATATGTATACATACATATATATATTTATATGTATATATATATATATATATATATATATATATATATATATATATATATATATATATATATATACATATATATATATATATACATATACAATTTTTGAACAAGCTTACAGACAATAAGCTTGAACATTACACATCGTGTTTTGTAGCTGAAAACCTTTAACAAGGCGTGCAAACAAAAAAGTACAGATTCAAAGCAAAAAAAAAATGAACAAAGACAAACGTAAAGAACGTTAGGCTATTGTAGAGAATGTAGCTTACAATTAACTTTGAAACTGTCAGCAAATATTTTTTGCTTTTTTTCCTATTGTTGTACATGTTCTTGTTAAGAAATACGGGCATGTAAACATGATCGGGGGAAAGTCGGCTCCTTAGTCTGTTAACAACAAGGCAGACCGCGGAGAAAACGCGCTCTGACAGCACAGACGTTTTGCGGGACTCACAGATAACGGTGTGCTAAGCAAATAAGTTTTGTGAAGCGGTTCGTGTTTTCGTTTCACCACTGAATGGGATCCTCATCTGGTGGAATACATGGCTCCAGCAAGAACTGTTGCCACTTGTCTCGGCTGGACTCTCTGTAATCATTGCTGAAGAACTGGCTTAGTCTTTTCCGACGAGTGGACATTGCATCCTCTTCATCGTTGGTGGCAGCGGCTGCATCAGCACCACTCGAATCAAGGAAAATGTTCTGATAATGTTCAAAAAAGTTTTTTTTTTCTTACTTCTCTCATGTTTTCATCGAGAAACCGGAGATGTTTGTGCCGAGGGTCTAGGGCAGATGCGAGAAGAGGAGTTTTCACTGCATTCTCCAAGTTAGCTGTGTTTATTTTTTTTTTGCTTGAGAGATGCCGCAACAATGTTCTGGAATGCGGTCACTTTCTGTGATTCTCCATGGCATATTATTTTTGCTTGCATACATCTTCAAATATGCCGTGAAGAATCACAGAAATTGACCAATTAGGTTTTATTGTGGACTTTTTTTTTTTCTTTTTTTTTTTATGGCAAGCAAAAATATGTCGAAATTCGAATATCATTTTGATTTATCGAATAATTAGAGCAGAACGAATATTCGAAAGTTCGACTTTCAGTGCACACCACTAGGGATTTTATTGATTTGTGCATGCAAAAACTGTTCTGTAGGTTTATGTTAATTTAATTCTGTTTGACTATTGCTATTTGTTGCTAATAAAAGTTGTTAATATTGTTGTGCATGTAATTTTGTTATTGTTTCAGTATTAGTGTTTGTTATTCAGTTTATGAATGGTTTAGGCACAAGCCAACAGTTTGGTGATGCTGTCTCAGCCTTACGTCATCATTTATTAGTTATTCACGGTAATAACGTATACCGAGGTAAAATAGGGAGGAGGTTTGACGTATCAAAATTTGGATACCGCCCAAGCCTAGTTGGGGATGATCGTGTTGAAGGCAGAGCTGAAGTCCACAAACAGGATCCTCACATAAGTCCCCGGTCTGTCTAGGTGTTGCAGAACATAATGCAGTACGATGTTTACTGCATCGTCTACAGACCTGTTTGCTCTGTAGGCAAACTGAAGAGGATCTAGCAAGGGACCAGTGATGTCCTTCAGGTGGGCCAGCATCAGTTTTTCAAATGACTTCATGACTACAGACATTAGAGCCACAGGCCTGTAGTCATATAGTCCTGTAATCTTGGATTTTTTTGGGATGGGGATGATGGTGGAGCGTTTGAAGCATGAAGGGACTTCGCACAGTTCCAGCGATCTGTTGAAGATCTGTGTGAAGATGGGAGGCAGCTGGTCAGCACAGGATTTCAGACAGGCTGGTGTAACACAATCTGACACAGTTTTTCCTTTTCTGCTTCCAGAAGACCTGGTGCACCACATCCTCGCTGATCTGAATTGCAGGTGTGGGGGAGAGGGTGGATGCAGGAGGTGTTATTGGTGAGAGTGCTTGATTGGAGATGTGTTCAGGGAGGGTTCCAGGAGTTGTGAGTGGTGTGAACGGTTGTTTGGAGAGGCATTCAGGGCTGGTTGCAGGAGTTGTGAATGGTGTGAATGGTTGTGTGGGGAGGCGTTCAGGGCAGGTGATGGTTGTTCTTTCAAACCTGCAGTAAAACCCGTTCAGATCGTCTGCCAGTCGTTGATTCTCCACAGTGCTGGGGGGTGGTGTCTTGTAATTGGTGATCTTTAGACTTTTCCACACTGATGCGGAGTCGTTGGAAGTGAACTGAGTCCTTATTTTTTCAGAATAATTCATCTTTGCCACTTTGATCTCTTTTTCCAGTGCGTATTTAGCCTGTTTATACAGGACATTGTCCCCCTTCATGTAAGCATCTTCTTTGGTCTGACGGAGCTGTCTGAGTTTTGCAGTGAAGCACGGTTTGTCATTGTTGTAATTTAGTTGAGTCTTTGTAGGAATACACATATCCTCACAGAAACTGATATATGATGTTACGGCCTCTGTGAGTTCATCCAGATCGGTGGCAGCAGCTTCAAAAACACTCCAATCAGTGAGGTCAAAACAAGATTGTAAATCCTGCTCTGCTTCATTAGTCCATCTTTTTACTGTTCGTACTACAGGTTTAGCTGATTTTAGTTTCTGCCTGTAGGATGGTATAAGATGAACCAGAAGGTGATCAGAATGTCCCAAAGCTGCTCGTGGAACAGAGTGAAATGCATCCTTTATTGTTGTGTAACAGTGATCCAATATATTACTGTCTTTGGTGGGACATGTAACATGCTGTCTGTATTTTGGCAGTTCACGGGAGAGATTCTCTTTATTAAAGTCCCCAAGAATGATTAAAATGGAGTCTGGGTGTTGTTGCTCTGTCTCTGTGATCTGATCAGCGAGTTTCTGTAAAGCTGAGCTCACGTGCGCTTGCGGAGGAATGTAAACACTGACCAGAATGAACGAGTGAAACTCCCGCGGTGGATAGAACGGCTTGCAGTTAATGAAGAGTGTTTCGAGATTTGAGCAGCACGTCTTCTTTAACACAGTTACATCTGTACACCACCGTTCATTGATGTAAAAGCATGTCCCGCCGCCACGTGATTTCCCCATTGATTCTGCTTCGCGACCCGCTCTGAACAGCTGAAAGTCCAGCAGATGGATCGCGCTGTCCGGTATGTTGTCATTCAGCCAAGTTTCCATGAAACACAGAGCAGCAGAATGAGAGAAATCCTTATTTGTCCGAGAGAGCAGAAGCAGTTCGTCCATTTTGTTAGGTAGAGAGCGGAGATTTGCCAGATGGATGCTAGGCAACGGCGTTCGAAATCCGTGTTTTCTGAGTCTCACGAGCGCGCCAGCTCTTTTTCCCCGTCTGCGCGTCCTCTAGACCCCTTTCTTCTGGTGAAAGAATATGCTAGAGCCCTTTCTTCTGGTGGCACCACCATTACTGTCTAGAGTGTGTGGAATAGTGCGCTGTGATTGGTTGAAATGATATATCACATTTTTTTATCTTTTTTTTTAAGGAAAAAAAGAAAACACAAATGCAGAAGTCATCACAAATAATTAACTACAGCTGCATAGTCATCATATAACAACAGTAACACATAAAGAACACTGGGCTCTAGTGGGCGGTACAACGATGGTTGTTTTGAGTTGACAAAACCAAACCAATCAAATAAGGCTTTGTTGGTGCCATGACACTGTTCATAAACTCATGTTTTGATCCTGAGTTCATGTAGCACATACACATGAAAGTTTAACATCATTAGGGAAGAGCCATTCTCTCTTTGTTTCTGAGTCTATGGTCCACAAAAAAGTGTGCAATCACCCATTCATCAATTAACATGTTATCTTTTTTAATCTTGCAGAGTATATTTTAGACTTTATTTTAATGAAAATGATACATTTTACCAATAAATTATTGATATTAGGATTTTAGACATGAATTATCATTCACACATACCAAACTCAAATATCAATGTATAAACTATTTAGTTGTTATTCATAATTTGGTTTATAATTTGCATATTAATAAGCATAATAGCCAAACATGGGTTATAGACATTATATGGAATTATTCAATATAGTTGATTATAATGCGTCTTAGCATAATTTTCAGATGACCTTATGGATTTTTTATATGTACAGGCAGTCTGTGCCATTCCAAAAGAGGTAAAGAATTCAGTCCTGTGAAGAGGAGGTCAAAAGGTCACAAGATGGAGTCTAGTTTTAGCTTTCTTTCCTGTGTGGAAAATCACAGGTTTTTCTTTTGAGTCATAATGTGCTGCATTTTGGATTATTTGTCTTTTGGTAGGGGAGCGCTTTGCACAAACTAGACTCTTAAAAACTAAAAAAGTTTTTCACAGCGATGCCAAAGAAGAATCATTTTTAGTTCCACAAAGAACCATTCAGTCAAAGATTCTTAAAAAAAACATCTTTTACTTACCTTTTAATAATCTTAAGATGTTAAATGTTCTTTATGGAAGCATTTAGACAAAAAGGTTCTTCTATGGCATCATGAAGCACCTTGATATTTAAAGAGTGTGTAATGCTATTACGTGCTTTACATATTGTATAAGCAAAAAATGTACAGCATGCTAGTTGCCATATCAACAATATATAGTGTAAACAGTGTGCCAAAATTAAAATCTATTTTCTAGCTGAAGTAAATTTTTCAAATATGATGCTGTGAACCCCATGTGGATTACACAAAATGTGCCAACCTCCATTATTTTTTAAGGTCGTCCGTGTTGACTTTTGGGTCTCCTTGAATTCAGATTATTGGGTAGTTTCAGTTCTGATCATGTTTGATTCATTCTAAGATCCTACATCTCAATTGCACCAGCTCCACTTTATTCCACTTTCAGTTAACTGAAGTAGTAAATGCTTCATAATGGCAAGTGGCAATATTGGTTAAATGGATATCGAAGAGTGAATCCATGAGTGCATTAATTCAGAAAAGATCCCCTTTAGGGATACTCATTTTGGTTAATTTTCCTGAAGACAACACCTGGTTGTTAACCAAACATTAACAGTTAACTGATCAAATTAGAAAAAAATAAATGAATAAGTGTGGAACAGTATACAGATGTCACAGTTTGGTATGTACCTCACTTCAGAGGTCACTGTTCAATATGATTTTGATACGACTCGGTTGGTTTCTTTTCATTTATTTTGAACAGACAGTGAAAGTGAAAGTAATGTGACATACAGCCAAGTATGGTGACCCGTACTTGGAATTTGTGCTCTGCATTTAACCCATCCAAAGTGCACACACGCAGCAGTGAACACACACACACCGTGAACACACACCCAGAGCAGTCAACAGCCATTTATGCTGCAATGCCCATGGAGCAATTGGGGGTTAGGGGACTTGCTCAGGGGCACCTCAGTCATGGTACATATGGTATTGTATTAACTCTAGCTTTTTACTTAAGTAAAAGTGTAAAAGTACTGGTTTAAAAAACGACTTAAAGTATAAAAGTAAAAGTAATGTAAGGGAAAAAATCCCATTAAGAACAAAAGCTTAGGCCGCGCCACAGGGGCCTATTGTGCACTACCCCACCTCCTCAAAAAAACATGTTTCTAAAGGCCATAATGACTATAATGTTATATTAAAATGTTCATGTTGAAAAATTTGGGATGCACTAGGCTACCTGCTTCAGCCGAATATATGCCCACTGAAAATTAATGCATTTTAGTATAATGCAAATACATTAAAGAGCTAGAGATATGATGACTAGTTGTCACGCTGTCTGGTCTCTGTTGGCTTTGTTTAATTCCCCAGCGATGATAATAGCAGCATCAGGATGTTTGTTGATGTTGCCGCTGAGCGCATCGTGAAGCTCAGACAAAGCCAAACCGGTGTCTGCTTGTGGTGGGATGTAAACAGCAGTAACGATGATTGATGAAAACTCCTGGGGCAGATAGAATGGCTGGCAGATAATGGATAAACGTTCCAGATGAGGCAAGCAGGAGTGGAGATATTCCTGGGGTCACACCATTTCTTGTTAATCATGAAACACACTCCTCCACCTTTGGATTTACCGGCATTGGCTGTCCTGTCCATCCTTAAAACAGAGAAGTTTTCAGACGGTGTTACAGCAGTGTCCGGGACCAAGAGCGTGAGCCATGTTTCTGACAAAAAAAAAGTATGTTACAGTCCAACTGGAAACTTATCCTGGCTCTAACATCATCCATCCTTCCTTCATCATCCTTCGGATGAGACGTTAAACCGAGGTCCTGACTCTGTGGTCATTAAAAATCCCAGGATGTCTTTCGAAAAGAGTAGAGGTGTGACCTCGGGATCCTGGCTCAATTCGCCTATTGGCCTCTGACCATCATGGCCTCCTAACAATCCCCATATCTGCTGATTGGCTTCATTAATCCGTCTCCTCTCCACCAGTAAGCTGGTGTGTGGTGGGCGTTCTGGCGCACTATGGCTGCCGTCGCATCATCCAGGTGGATGCTGCACACTGGTGGTGGATGAGGAGATACCCCCTGACTATGTAAGCGCTTTGAGTGTCTAGAAAAGCGCTATATAAATGTAAGGAATTATTATTATTATTATCCATCTTATTCTCCAGAGACTGGACGTTGGGAGAGCAGAATGCTCGGTAGAGAAGGACTGTGAGCTCTTTTCCTAAGTCTGTTGTGAATCCCAGCGCATTTCCCACAGTGTTTCTTGTTCCATCGCCTCGGGTGGTTATTCAGGTGGCCATTGTTCATCTCTGCATTCAGAGATCTCAGATGGCCACAATGGGTTGGAGGATAAAATGTCCTGAAATAGGTCAGTGAAGCAGTGTCCAATGTCCAATGTCCAAAAGTCCAAAAGAAGAATGTCCAAAAAGAAGAATGATTGAGTGCACAAGCCTTTAAAGTATACTCCTGTTAAAGTCTGTGAGAGACACATTTAGAATCAGCACATGGTCACTGTCTAGTGGGCTTTGTTTTTAAGTGGTCAAATCATGGCATTCGCTGTTCTTCTGCTTGCGGCTGGTTATCAAACAGCGTTGCATTGACGGTTCGGTACAAATACATGTATTGTTCCACCCCTATTAATTAGTATTCAATTAAATTATAATGGACAAGTATCTGTGATGACACATAAAAATACAAAACAAATATTTAATTTTAAAGTGCAAATAGGAGCATACAAAGCAACAACAAAAATTGGATTTGCACATCTTCAAATTATCATGCATCAGCAGTGCTTCTGAGAACAGAGAAAATCTGAATAAAATAATATAAATAAAAAGAAGAACAAAACAAATAGGCCTACACTAAATATATAACCTATAAATTAAATAATTGTCCAATTAAGATGACCAAACTAAAGCATACACTGAATCCAAATGAACTTAGAAAGATAGGCATACCGCTCTTGATCTTCCAGTGAGATATAAAACTAAATAGCAAGCCAAGCTCAGTGTACAGCCGGTCTAGTTTATTTATTTTTTAATTTTTTTAAGTAACATGTGGACTTGTTATATATGGATAGACTGGAGCATTGCCTGCTACCTGTTAGACCGCAGCAAAAACACCATCACAATATAGCACATCACAGACATATCTGTTGATTTCACTAAAGCAGTGGCTATTCAGAGGTGGTAAAGTTACAATAATTTTACCATCCAAAATACCTGTTTCCTTCAGTTCTGCTGAGACGTTCGCAAATTCTCATTAAAATAAAGAAAGTGTAGACATGATGTAAATAAGAGATTAATTGTGCAGTGTAAACACAGCAAAATCCCCAGTGTTAATTTAACACTCCCCAGTGTTAATTTAACACTCTGAGTGTGGACTCATATAAACACTGAAGCAGTGTTAAAAGTAACACTGAAGCAGAGTTGAAGTTAATAAGATAATTAAGAAGTTAATTGAGTTATGATTAAGCATTACTGAAGATACCTGATGTTAACAAGCAGACTCACAAACGAGAAAAATCACAATTGGTTTGTCACCATTATAGTGGTCAGTGTTTGCTTTAGCTGGGATCTTGGCTTGTAACTTTTTACTTTTAAAGTTTGTTTGTCAAACCAAGAGCATAAATCATCACGTGTTGATGATTATGTTTTAATGTAATTGTTGTTTGACATGAATCACTGAACTCATTTACAGTCTTTTCTCAAAGTAAAACTTCCATTATTGATTGTCACAGCTTTGATTCCACAATGAAAACATCTGTATTTTCTATACATTTTGTAGTTATCTCTCTCAAGTGATTCTGATTTTTTTTTTTTTTTTATTAAAGAATTCTAATTTTAGGCACACACAGATAACAATAATCAACGTATGAATCTCAACAACGGTGACAAACAACATATTCAGATAAACAGACCAACTCTGAACATCACAAAACTAGATACAAAAAAATGAACATAAAAACAGCAAAAATAAAATATAGTTAGAATAAAAAGTTAAAAAGACAGTTCAGCTCATAATTTATTCATGCCGCAATGCATGATGGGAGCCATGGATGCGTTTTTATTGGCTACAACATGCTTTTTTGATGGTCACCGTTGTTGTGATGCTCACGCTGATTCCTGATGTCTGTGTGTCCAAACAAAAGATTACTTTTTTTTTTTTTAACGTATAACTGACTATTAAAAACATGTCATACTATGTCAGAAATGCTGGGTTGCTTACTTTTCTTTTTCACTTAATTTATGTATGCAGTAAAGAAACTTAAACTCAGGCATTCAGGTAACTCTATAACAAATAGCTCAAATCACAATCAATGGCACACATGATTGCCTTTGCTGTGGTCTGTCTGTATGATATAATTCAGTCACAACAGCCACATAAAATCTAAAGATAATAACTGAAGGGTCAAGATCCCAACTAAAGCAAACATTGACCACTATAATGGTGACACACAAATTGTGATTTTCTCGTTTGGTGATTCTGCTTGTTAACATCAGGTGTCTTCAATAATGCTCAATCATAACTCAATTAACTTCTTAATTATCTCATTAACTTCAACTCTGCTTCAGTGTTACTTTTAACACTGCTTTAGTGTTTATATGAGTCCACACTCAAGAGTGTTAAATTAACACTGGGGATTTTGCTGTGAAGGTTCTTTTATTACTTTTTATTAACTTTATTATATAGCGATATACAAGCCTACAGAAAAATAAGCGACTGCTTTCCAGTGATAAAAAGGGGAGCGCCCATTGCACACTTTTTTTCAGGCTATAATAATCCATTCGAGGGATTTACTCTCTGGTAACCATTTATCCAATATTGCCACTTGCCATTGAGGTGCATTTACTGAACTACATCAGTACGCAGGTACTTGCTCAGCGAAATATGTCTTTATAGCCTAGGCATGCACCCGTGAGTAAACAAATGACTCTTATAGCACTGTTTTCTTCCACCAAATTTGAACATTTAGTTGGTTAAAATTCTTACCGTCGGTTAATGGTTAAACGGTCAATATGAGCATCCTTATTCCCCTTATAACCAGGGGCGATTTCAAACTGTATTTTTCAGATTGTCTTTGGTACAATGCAGTTTTAAATAGAAAATGCTCAGCAACAGTGTTGATTGATGAGTTTGCACATTGTTTTTAAGCATACTAAAAACACCAGACAGATATGTAAACAATGTTAAAAACTTGATTTTTACCACAAGGGGTCTTTAAATATAAGGGTCCTATGGAACACACAGACATAGGCTAAAAGTGACATTCCTTCCCATATTTCTATTATCTCACCCCTATTTACTATATTGAATAAGGTCAGTATCAATTGTTTATACATGAATGTGTCCTAAAATGTCAAAGCTCCTTTAAGAGGTATTTGTACTCTTTTGATACCCAGCATTAAATGGTTTCACAGATGCATAGTAATTAGCCTGTGAACTGTTTTTCTTTATTCACCAGGGGTTTGTCCATTCAACTCTCCACTGACCTCATCAAATGTTTGCTCAATTCCACCAATTTTCCATAATTCAGACAGCCTTTCTCTTAACTTTAATTAGCAATTTTTACAGTAAATACACTAATTGTGTTACTCATAGAGCAGAGGTTGTTCTGTGAATTATGTATTTATTTATTTATTTTAGTTTTTTGCCAATGTGGCGAGCCCAGTCCTCTGAAATCTCCATAGATTAGCTTCTAATTTGCATGCATTAATGATAGAGCCAATTACAGCTCATGCAGTTTGGGCTGGATAAGCAAAATTGATAACGGAAACAAGAAGAGAGTTAAAATCCAAAATAAGAAACTTAAAGGGACTGTAAATAGGAATTACTCCCATCTAGTGGTGAAATTGTATTTTGCATAAAACGTCTCAGGTTACGAATGTAACCATGGTTCCCTGAGAGGGAACGAGACACTGCGTCCTCTGAAGGGACACTATGGGGAACACCTCGTCGTGACCCGTGTCTGAAGCATACTTTGAAAAACGCCAATGTGTTGGCCGGCGACAGCCTCTGACGTCGCTACCGGCACGACTATAAATACGCGCCCGTAGGACCCGTCACTTATCTTCTTCATGAAGCTTGCGTCCGAAGCATGGCAGGGAGCTAGAGGACGCAGTGTCTCGTTCCCTCTCAGGGAACCATGGTTACATTCGTAACCTGAGACGTTCCCTGTCAAGGGAACTTCGAACTGCGTCCTCTGAAGGGACACTATGGGGAACAGTATACCCACGCCGCCATGCTGAGGGGAGTGCAGGCCAGAATCAATGCAAACGCTAAGTACCAACTCTACCATTTCACCGGGAGTCGCCCCTGGGACGGTTCGAAGGCTGTCCATGACATTATCCCTTATGGCCAAAGGCCTAAGCTACATACCCAACTTACCTAAAGGGCCTCGGCCTGGGGTAGAGCTGAAGGCTTGGAATCACGAAAGATTCCTTTAAAGGGATACGGCTAAGAACTTAGCACTGTTTATTACCAAGTCTTGCCTGTCACAAAGGAGGGGCTCTTGTGGCACTCTGATAGAGCAGCTCGTAGATGGAATGGCCCGGGAGCAGAGCAATTGGAGGACGGAACGTACAGATTAAGCCTCGGCCACGCCTGTACCATGGCGTCCAGTCCCAATGGAGCTGGATGAGTCAGAGGAAGCCGGAGGGGATAGTGCGACGCTCTCTTGAGCCGCAAAACCGATCCACCCAGGTCTGGCCAACCTCTCTAACTCTACTTCAACACCTTGGTGCGAAGGCGCCATTCCCCGAGCCTCAGCCCCTGCCTCAGCAGGATGTCTGCTCTCACAGTGCGTCTCAAAACAGTATGTAGTACTGGAGCGCTCTAATGAACAAACCGAGAATTCAGTCTCCCATGAGAGGAGGACTCCGAGCTCCGAGCAGCATGCTCATAGGTGACCCTTTTAGAAAAGGGGAGCGCTGCTAAACTACCGCGAGAATTGCCCACACAGCCCCCCATGTTGAGGGGCGGTGCTTGAGGTGTATAACAAATACACACTGGTTGGATGAAGCCCAAGGAACCCCGGGGCTAATCATCTTAAGAAAGGGAACGAAGCGGAGCGCGTAACCCTTACCGTACAGGATTTTTAGAAAGTGCGCAGAGCCTTGCGTGCACACTTACCACTTACGTGGATTTGAGACAGTGCGCAAAGTGTTCACGTGCACACTGACCACCATGTGGTTTTGAGAAAGTACACAGGCTTAGCGTGTGTACAGAAAAGTTACCTGACAACCACTGTATGTGGGAGCTCACCTTCAGAGAGACCTGTGAAGCCTACTATCTGATAACCACAATATGTGGGAGTTCACCTACAGAGAGGCATAGAGAGGCCTACTACCTTGTTACCAGATAACCACCTCAGTGGAAGGTAATATGGAACTCGACTCCAGGGAGGCCTGGTGAGGCCTACTACCTGACAACCACAAACCGTGGGAGCTTGTTTTTTCTTTTTTTTTCTTTTTTAGTGGAAACGCACAGCATGTGGGAGCTAAATCTCCAGGGAGGCCTGGTGAGGCCTACTACCTGACAACCACAGTATGTCGGAGCTCGCCTTCAGAGAGACCTGGTGAAGCCTACTATCTGAAAACCACAATATGCTATTTAGTGGAAACGCACAGTATGTGGGAGCTAAATCTCCAGGGAGGCCTGGTGAGGCCTACTACCTGGCAACCACAGTATGTGGGAGCTCACCATCAGAGAGGCCTGGTGAAGCCTACTATCTGAAAAAAACACAATATGCGGGAGTCCACACAGCCCCTCATGTTGAGGGAAGCGATGCTTGGGGCGTATAACAAATACACACTGGTTGAATGAAGCCCAAGAAACCTCGGGACTAATCATCTTATGAAAGGGAACAAAGCGGAGCGCGTAACCTTTACCGTACAGGATTTTAGAAAGTGCGCAGAGCCTTGCGTGCACACTTACCACTTACGTGGATTTGAGACCGTGCGCAAAGTGTTCACGTGCACACAGTTCTGACGATCAGCCAGGCTCCTCGGGAGGGGTGTGGGATGAGCAACCGCAGAGCGCTTGCTTCCCGGACGTGGAACTCGCTCCGCGGTGGGTGTCGCGCCCTGGGGGGGTGAACCCACGCGGCACGGCCGCCTGCCGAAAGCGTGTGATCGTGACCAGAGCACAAGGCTGGAACTGAGCACTGTAAAGGAAACTAACAGAGTCTGTTAGAAGACATAACCACCAGCAACATAACACCCATAAGCAGAAAGGGTTACATACTCACCCACCCTCCTGTACTGGAGTCCCGCTTTACGGGGCGCCCCCTTTTGGTCCTGACCGTAAGTAAGGTGGTCACTATGAAAATAGGACCAACCTAAAACATTACAGGTCCAGGATAGGAGACTGTTATGTGAGAAACCTTCCACCTAACCATGATCAGGTGGAGCGCTGGTGGCTACAGGGGAATTAGGCAGGGGAGAAATGAAACAGAATTTAAAAACATCCAAAAAGGAAGTGACAAACTCCTAGGTATCGCTCTGATCCGGACGAGAACGCTGCTCCGTCTGAATCACATCCCTCAGACCCTGCTTACCTCTTCGTGACCCGTGATTCCTCTTGCCCCTGCCGTCAGGCGGGGGAGGAGCGCGAGCCACGACACTAGCCTTCTGCGCCCGTCTCCGATCCTCAGATCGAGATGGGCCAGGACCCCTTTGTTGTTCAGGCTCTGCTGCTGCGTATGATTTACCATTTAAGCGGGATGTATCCTGGAAGGGCTTAGATGGCAAAGAGGGAGATTTTAGAGAGGATGTTCCCCCACTGAGAGATAGCAAGCCAGCATCTCTTCTACAGGGGGCATTCTCTCATAGCCGTCCTCTGCATGCCATCGATATCAGCATAACTCATATGCTGAAACCGATGGATGCGAGAGAAAACGGCCTCTTCCATTCCTTTTCGACTTCTGCATGTAAGTCAGGCAAGAATGGGAGGCTAACCTGGGCTGGACGGACTATGGTCAGAAAAATAACACTCATCGAGGCTACCTCGCGACGTTACCTTTCTGGCACACTTCCATGGCAAGTTTATTTATTTGTATTTTTATTTTATTAAATTTTTTAATTTCTTTTTATTTTGCCGCGCCGTGATCCATAACCTCTAACAGCTCCCCATACGCAGAGCAGGAGAAATGAGCGGCTCAGCCTCAGCTTCTTCACCACTCTCAAATATCTCCTGCTCTTCTGGGTAGAACCCAGCAGAGCACTAACTTCAGTGTCAGAAAGGGTTAATGACAATGCATCTTCCTCTCGAAGTTTGCTCTCGTTTGCCGCCGGAGAGTGTGAGAGGAAAAGTCCCTCTCTAAACTCCTCAGCGAGATCCACCTGTGATCCCCACGAGCTCATTCTCCTCCGTGCCTCGGCAACGGCGGGTCCTGAGCCGCGAGATACAGATGACAAATGAGAGCGGAGCTTTTCCACAGAAAAACGCTCGCAGTGCGCGCAGATTGCCCCCTCAAGGACATTGCGCGCGTGCTCTTCGCCCAAACAAGAGACGCAAAGACTGTGTGTGTCATCAGGTGTCAAATAACGCTGACATGGATGCACACACTGTTTAAACGCCTTGCTAGTGGATGCCATGATAACGATAATAGATTGCTCTTACCATTCTGGTCGTTTCTCAGATGCACGCTTCAAACAAAACAGTCAATGAAGACGAAGAAGATAAGTGACGGGTCCTACGGGCGCGTATTTATAGTCGCGCCGGTAGCGACGTCAGAGGCTGTCGCCGGCCAACACATTGGCATTTTTCAAAGTATGCTTCAGACACGGGTCACGACGAGGTGTTCCCCATAGTGTCCCTTCAGAGGACGCAGTTCGAAGTTCCCTTGACAGGGAACTAATTTTTCTCTCCAGCACCTCGCTTTTTCAAATGCACGTTGCATCTACGGTAGGTGATATGTACCAAAAAGCTCAATAGCTGCTATTCATCAAATAGCCTGTTTAACTTTTAACTATAAATGTTCGTCTATCTATATAATAACAACCAAGCAAAGAAAAAATATTAAAATATAGATTGTAACACTGACTTACCTGTCTAGAAGAAAACAGGCCACTTCAGCGTCTCTTTTGAAATCTTTATCCAGCATTAGCTCCCAGCATTTCCACCTAGAAAAAGCTTCCCCGACATTAACTCTTGTTTTCTGTAATCTACGGTCACGTTTCCTTTTACGTTCTATTTTTGACTGTTTTGGCGACGATGTTTTCTTCTCCTGTGGCGCGGCATATGTATGGTCCATAATAAGAATGCAATCCAGACTTTTAAACTTGCCGGTGCAGTTTCAAGCGCCTCTCACTGCTCTGCACCTGCGTTTCTGGCTCTGACCGAAAACGCGTTGTGGAAAAGCGTTGGCTTAGTACTTTTTGTCCCTCTCTGCTATTATAGTTTTGCAAGATGGTGGAACTACATGGAAGCCTCCGTCGACCTATCCGTCCCATGTATATAAAGATAATAAATTCTTCATTTACGAGGATTAGTTTAAACATTGGCATAGGTATTTGTACACCATTGAGGGCATATTTATGAATAAAAATATTGATTTTAGATAATAAAATACCTAAAAAGTTACTTATTGTCCCTTTAAGAAATATCAGTGGGGGAGCAGGCATACTGAGAATCTGTGAGACTCTCACTGGGCTCCATTATCTTTCGTCTTTCCTTCCAGATTTTTCTCCGGTCACTGCAAAATGAAGAAGTGCATTCGCGCCAGTTAGGAAGGAAATGAGACAGGCAGGTTTCCAGAATTTTCTTCTCTATCCTGCAACACTGAAGGTCATACTCAATCAAGGTGAACCCAAATTGTTATACTCCCCAGAAGAAGCAAGAGTTTTTCTCAGATCCCATTCATCCACCAACTCTCAGTGAACTTAAGTTGGTAATTTGCTATCTAATCGGACAAGAGATGCTTTAAATGGTTAGGCTACTGTCTTTCCCTGTTCACTCTAATGTTTACTTCTGAACTTAGAGTTAATAGTTTCATTGAGCATGCAATATCGCTTACTGATTATGGTGGTATTATATTTGTTTAGTTGTATTCCTTCTGTCTTATTTTATTTTTTATTTATTTTTTATTTTATGTATTTTTTTATTTTTTATTTATTTATTCATTTATTTTATTTTATTTTATTTTATCAACAGAGATACTATCTAGTTAATATGTGACTTTGGGGCCAATGTTGGTGCTTCAGTAGTGTGCAGGTTTTTTGTTGACGCCACAGATCATATTAAGGGGTGCTGGCAGATCAAAGTTTGTTCTTGGTTTGATCTGACATAGTTAATGGAAATGTGTTTATGTTTTTTTTGAATACCTATGGGAAGGGTAGGGGTGGGGGGTGGTTTGATGGTAGACTTAACTGGTTTTGTTTTCAAATTTGTGTTTTGTTTTATTATGCAGCAATTCTTTTTGATACCTATGGCTGACCTTAATATTCTAAGTTGTAATATTAATGGCCTAAATGGCCCACATAAACATACAGGTTTTCTGGATTTTTTTGCAATGAAAAAAGATTGATATAGTGTTCAAGAAGTTCAAGAATCCCAATTGAAAGAAGAGGATGTACACATTTGTAATAATAAGATTTATTAAGTGTTATCTCATTTATCTTCGGATGCTAAAACTAAGGGTGTCCTAATATTGATGCAGAGGACTTTAAATATTACAGAAGATAGAATAACATAATAACATAAAACACATACTGAATAAAAACAATAGTGGAGAATATGAATATTGTATTCATTTCAGTTAATGCCCCTTGTACTCCTGACCTTACATATTTCTCTGTTTTGTCTACCTACCTATCTACTAACATTTTTAGATTTGGAAATTGTAGTTGTGCAGACGCGGATTCTGTAATGTCGCATATCCTAGATAGATCTGGACCAAAGGAATCACACTGACAAACTTAGGCAATGTGTAACCTCATCTTCATTGGTGGATAGTTGGCGTTTATTAAATCCATCTGCTAAGTCTTTCACCTTCTTTTCTGCTACTCATAAATCCTATTCGTGAGTTGACTATATTTTAATTTCTACTTCTTTATCTTCAGCTCTTTGTGATGCTGATAACTGTTCCTTATCTTTTGCCGCGTTTCCACCACAGGAACTTTACCCAGGAATTAGGGACTTTGGCCTGGTACTTTGTGTGTTTCCACTGCAGGAACCAGGAACTAAATAAAGTTCCGGGAAAAAAAATGCCCCTCAGAAAGTTCCTGCTGGCGAGGTGGTACTTTTTCAAAGTTCCGGGACTTTCGGGGGTGGCATCCTGATTGGTTGAGTTCACGCAGCATTGATTGAGTTCAACCACCATTTATGTGGATCATTTTCAAAATATTACTGTTATTGTGTCATGAAATGTAATTTTAAAAGTATTTCAGGCAAGAATGTAGTTGTTTAAAACTAAAATCTGTGGTTTATTTATAAAGACAGTGCCTATTTAAAAATCTCAGAGATGGTGAGCTCCACGCGATCATCGTTTCATTGTAATGGCTGTATATATACACATATCCCTGAACTAAGTATATTTCTGCAGCTGTTATTATGTTTAAATGAAAACAAAAGGACGGAGTGGTATTTGATATCCTGTTTCGTTTTATTGTAAATATACAGAGAGGAAAATTGCTGTAGCCATGGTCAGCTGACTGAAGTTATCAAGTATGCTGCTGTTTGCAGAATTACCGGATTTGCGTCGTCGCGGACATCACACTCCCGAGTCGAATGCACAAAGTTTCAACTACCGAGGATGCACATCCAAAATCAGCGTACCTTGTATTGAGAAACATACGCAGACCTATGTCACCAGTCTACAGCAAATACTTTGGAATAAAGTTAAAGGATTTATAAGGAATAACTCAGTTTCATATGCCTCTTTCCTTCAGAAAAACAGACATAAAAAGATAGTTGAACTGGAATCACAGCTTCAGAATCTGACTAGAGTCAATCTGTGACGACTGGGTGAAGGAGAAGCTGGAAACAAGTGCGAGTATGAACAAGGTTTAATTAAGGACAAAAACAAAACAAACTGGATCACAAACAACGCTGGGAAGACGATAATCCAAGATGGTGGAAGGCGGTGTGGAATCCAGATGGTGGTGGTGAGTTGGCAGCAGGAGAGGGTGGCCAGGAACTGCAGGGAATCAAGCCGAAGGTAATTGGTGATGCTTGTGATGGTTGCGATGAGTGGATGAGGTTCCGGGGGAAGACACGGACATCCAAACGCAGAACAACACAAAAACAAAGCACAGTTACCGACATGAAACAACGCTCTCACAAACACAAGACGTGAGACAAGCCATTATATAGGGAGAGTCATGAGTGACAACTGCTGCTGATGACAATTAACGGAGACGCCCACAAACTAATCAGTGCAGACGCGAAACACACAGACTACACCAACAAAGTGCAAACCCAGAGATCACGGTTTACCAACCGTGACACAATCAACGTTGTTTCTCAGACAACACACTCAGCAAAATTATGCCGGTTAGGTTCGAGCTTAAAATCATTACTGAGGTCCAGGGCAGAATTCCCGATTCAAAAGTGCAGGCAGAATTACTATTTTCAAGAAAGTATACCAAGCCACTTTTTAAGAATACGCAACAGTGAAAAGTTTGCTAATATTTAAATTTAAATTAAAGTAAATATTTCAGCAGTGAAATCCAAATTAGGGCTCATTGTGACAAACCCAATAGATGTTAATATTTATTTTCATTCCTTTTACTGTAACCTCTAAACTTCTTCTGCTGTTGGTGACCCTGACTCTTTTGCATCTTTTCTGTCCAACCTTAATTTACCTAGGCTGTCAGATTCGAATTCTGATTACCTGGCTGAACCGATTACCTTTCAGGAGTCAGTAATCCAATCTATGAACAAGGGGAAATCCCCAGGTTTAGATGGTATTCCAGTCGAATTGTATACTACGTTTTGGTCAGATTTAGGCCCCTCATGTTAGATATCATACATTATTCAGTTACTCAAGGCTCGTTTCACCCATCTATTAATATAGCTCTTATTTCTCTCTTGTTAAAAAAGATAAAGATCCGACTTCCTGTTCTAGTTACCAGCCACTCTCTTTGATAGGGACTGATGTTAAATTATATGCTAAGCTACTATCTCGTCATGTAGAGATATTTTTGAACAGGCTAGTTCATCATGACCAAACAGGGTTCATTAAATCTCGTTCAGTTTTGGATAACTTAATCAGGTTATATCATATTATTAATTTAACTAATAGTTCATCCTCCTCTTGTGCAGTATTATCTCTAGATGCAATGAAAGTTTTCGTCCAGCTAGAATGGAACTATTTATGGGTGGTTCTACAGAATCTGGGTCTAGGATTGAGTTTCATAAACATGATTAAAGTTCTGTATGCCAATACAGCAATCTCTGTTCTCACAGGTTTTGTCTGCTCTAACCCATTCTTAATACATTGAGGTACTCGTCAGGTTTGCCCGCTTTCTCCTCTGTTATTTGCCTTATCCTTGGAACCCTTAGCTCAAGCAGTCCAACGATCTGAACTATTTATACCATAAGTAATAAGGAATACTCATCATCATATTTCTTTATTCGCTGATGATATCTTATTGTTCCTGGAGAACCCGTCACATTCTATTCTCCATGTATTGGATTTCTCTCTGGGTTTAAAATTAATTGGAGTAAGTCATGTCTACTTCCCCTCAATTCTAAATTTGATCCCGTTTCCCTTTCTGTACCTATTCCAGTGGTTCAAAACTTTAAGTACTTGAGGATAGATGTTTTTCCTTCCCTGCAAGGAATTCTTTCAAAGAACTATAATAGTATTCTAGCCAAAATATCCTCAGACTTAGAAAATTGGTCTTGTCTGTGTTACTCCTGAGGCAGTTGACAGGTACCGGTAGGCCAAGTTGGCAGCAGCCCAGGTGGCAAAAACTCGGATCTGGGAGGAGTTTGGTGAGGTCATGGAGATCAGTTGGCCTTGAAGAAATTCTGGCATACTGTATGGTGCCTCAGGAGGGGGAAGCAGTGCCCTGCCAGTATTGTTTACAGTGGAGGTGGGCAGCTGTTGACTTCAACTGGGGATATCTTCGGATGGTGGAGGGAATACTTCGAGGATCTCCTCAAGCAGAAAACAGAGGCCAGGGGCCCAAGCTGAAGTCACCGACGTAGTTAAGAAGCTTCTCTGTAGTAAGGCACTGGGGGTGGATGAGATCCGCCCTGAGTACCTCAAGTCCCTGGATGTTATTGGGCTGTCTTGGCTGACACGCCTCTGCAGCACTGTGTGGCAGTCAGGGACAGTGCCCCTGGAATGGCATACTGGGGTGGTGGTACGGAGAAGGGGGAACGGAGGGTGTGTTCCAACTACAGGGGGATCACACTCTTCAGCCTCCTCGGCAAAGTCTATGCCAGGGTACTAGAGAGGAGAATTCGGCAGATAGTCAAACCTTGGATTCAGGAGGAATAAACCTCTTGGAACTGCAGATGGTATCCTTAGCCCTAATGGCCTTTCTGCCACATTTGGAGCAGCAGCATGTGCTGATACATATCTGTAATTTTGAACATGAATTTCCAGGGTGGAAGAAACTCCAGAACCCTTTTCAATCAGGCTACGAGCCTTCTGTTATGGGCTGATTGTCATTTACTCTCCATCAGAGTGGTGAATATCCCCAGTCTCCTAAACCACAGAGTGGACATGCTCTTGAGGAATGAAATTCACAGAGCAACAAACATTGTAAACACATACTGTACAATGTTCTCTATCCCACTCCCTGATGATAGGGGATGTGCTGATTTTGAGCAGGATGAAAGCCAGACCTTATGCATTTCCTTCTGTGAAGATTCTGTGTCAGTGAACCTTATTGTCCCAAACTAGCTGAATCATACTTTAATTTTTGGACCTCAGGGAGATGGTGGTAGCGCTGGCTTGGCAGATTCTCCTTAGAAGGGACCTGCTGTCTCAAGCGGACGAATCAGTATAGCAACCCAACCCGGAGCAGTGGAGCCTGCACATTTGGCTACTTCAAGGGCCCTGCCTCTCTCTTTGACACAATAATGAAGTCTTGTGCATCTTCTACTAGGTGTTTGTATGCACTTAAATTAGGAGTGTTTGTGAAATGGTGCTGTGATACAGATATCGACCCAGTGAGCTTCCCTGTTTTGGATGTTCTACATTTTCTGCAGAACAGGCTAGTTATTGGGAGCCTGTTATGTGGCTGCTTTGTTTCATTCCCTGGTTGAAGTGCAATATATTGGGAAGTATATGCTGTTGGCTAGATTTCTCAGGGGAGTCAGGAGATAACATACCCCATGCTCGCCCTCAGTGCCACCATGGGATGAGCAGTATCGAAGCAGAAGCTTTCTCACTGGATAATGGATGCTATCGTGTCAGCTTATATGAGCCGGGGACAAGAATGTCCTCTTAACATCAAAGCCAATATGACATGACCCTTGCTTTGCTATGGGCCTGGTCTAAAGCGACGTCTATTCAGGATATATGCTTTATAGCTGGCTGGTCCTGTATATGCTGTCCCTCGCATCTTAAGTGCATTCGGTCTCTAACCCTCTTGTTGCTGGGCTACTACCATGCTTGCAATTTAGCACATTTGTTACCACATTTGCTGTTGAAACTGCAGGCTTGTGTACAATTTTATATGTGCTTTTACCAGTTGTTATTGTGTATAGCTGTTTACACTGTGTATACTTATGTACATTCTCTCATGTGTTTTGGATAGTTGTAACTGTGTATAGCTGGTGACACTAGGCAGATTATGTGCATTGTTATATGTGCTTTGTAACAGTTGGTACTGCGCATAGTTGTTGACACACTTCAGGTCTATATGCATCTTCACATATGCTTAAGTTTATTAAGTTAAGTTGCTGTGTTTGCCTTGTATTCACTGCAGTGCTTGTTAATTTTCATTGGATATGCAAATTTTGTAGTATTTTTGTAAATTTTCAGGATTTCTGACAAGGGGAAGAGTTCCCACAGTGATTGCTTTACATTAATGTACTATGAACATAAAGTTTATAAAAACCTAATTAAAATGAGTACAGTTTACTTGTAGCAACACATAAATACGTTACAGGTACCAAGAAAATTTGGTTTTGATGTATATAACTTGTCATGATCCTGTTATGCTCTCTCTCTCTCATTAGCATCTCATTACACGCACTCACACTCTAGCTCATTATCCCACTCACCTTCAGTTGCTTTCCATCACATCATCCGTGCGCTCTCTCCGCACCTGTTTCCTACCTTCTCTGATTAGACGCTCTATTTCTAGACTTTCCCTTCCTCTGCTCTTTGTCAGATTATTGCCTGATGTTACGTGTCCATAACCTGCCTCCTTACCTCTGTTTAGTTCTGTCGTGTCGTGTCCCGTCTGAAGTGAAACTGTTTGACTGCCTCATTACCTCGACTCTGCTCTGTTCATCCTCTAGTTACGTGATGGAGGGTTATGATAGATTTTAAATTTTTGGCTGAATTATCACTTTAACCAAACTAATTTAAATTCACTCATTTATAAAGTGAGTGTCTCAATGAAATATCATCACAATGCATGTTAACTGAACCTTTTTAATTATTTTAAGGTTGGCACTAATAAGTGCTGTACTTGAATCACGAGACAAACCAGAATCCACATGTCCTGGTGCTTGGTGACAAGGACAGCTCTTCTGCACACTGTCTCCTCCTTAAAAAACTTTGTATTTAGTAATAAGTTAAAAACTTTTTTATTTTATTGATCATCAGTAGGTCCAGCAGCTGGTATATATATATTTTTTTATTATTATTAATTTATTTAATTATTATTTTTTGTTTTATTATTATATGTTATGTTCATTTTATTTGAAAGTCGTAATATTTGCCAAGTATGGTAACCCATATTCCGATTAGGTGCTCTGCATTTAACCCATCCAAGTGCACAAACACAGCAGTGAGAAGTGAACACACCGTGAACACACAACCGGAGTAATGGGCAGCTATACATCAGTGCCTTGCTCAAGGGCACTTCAGTCAAGGGATACTGAGGGTGGGAGAAAGCGCTGTTCATTCACTCTCTCCCCCTACAACTCCTGCCAGCGACCTTCGGGTTACAGGTCCAACTCTCTAAACATTAGGCCACAGCTGTGAACTGTATTTGCACAGTTGTGTGTTTTGATATGAATATGAATTGACACATTTGTACATCTTGAAAATGTCAGTTGTGTTTTTACACATTCTTGTAAATTTAAATAAAATATTTTAAAATATATTTGTAAAGGTGTTATTTGCACATTCAAATACAATCTGTAGTTGACAACAAAGTAGTTTCAAAATATGTAACTTTTAACCCAACAGGATTTTAACCCAATGGGTTGGGTTGAAATAACCCACAGATGGGAAGGTCCTATACCAACCAATAGTTGGGTTACAGGTTGGGTTATTTTTAACCCAACATTTTTTAGTATGTGGCTACAGCCACGATAATATTTTTTATGATATTAGCATATTTTCTGCTACTTATTTAATCACAAAGCTGTCCATCACACTCAAATATAAACCTCTATGCAACATTTTCGGTCTGAATTATGTTTATATTGAAAGCGAGACAGCTCTTGTAATATTAGTTAATGACCTCCTACTTTCTGCTGACTCAGGAGCCTTTAACGTTATTCTTCTTTTAAACCTCAGCTTAGCATTTATTACCATGGACATTACATACTTTGCAGCTGCCTTTCAGCATTTGCTGGCATATTCTGGGTTAGGTTAAAGTATACAAATCTATACTAGTATAAATACAAGTGCGTGCATGTAATTAAATAGTTATTGACCTGATGCATAAGGGTCACATGTCATGCCAAAAAATGTGTGGAAAAACATCAGCCACACAACTTTCTCCTTTTTCCAAAGTGCTTGGGACCTTGTGCTTTCGTGATGTCTGCCGTTGCTAAGCAACTGTTCAATTCAAGTTCAATTCGTTTTACGAAACAAATTATTGCAAAGCAAAATTAAGTTTCTACAATATTTATTAGCAGCTTATAAGTGGTGATTGTCAGTTTATGTGCACATGACAGGAATTTTCAGAAAAATTCATACAAGACGTAGACAACCAGACAATGAACACTATCAAAAGCAAATTATTATGTGATTGCATCGTAAGTAGCAATGTTTGTTAATTCTGTTTGTTGTTTCAGGGTTAGCATCATCTGAGGTCCTCTGAGGGGTCAGCATCATCTCTTCCCAAGTGTTCTGGATCCAGACTGGAGCTTGTGTAAATCCCATGGCAAAACAGAGAAACCGTGACCTCTATCATGATGCGGAAGTTTCAACAAAAGATAAATGGATTTCTAGCACTGAAAATTGCTTTCATTATCTCTGCTACTAATTGTATTTAAAAAAGGGTAACTCTGTACAGCTATGATCAGCTGTTCATCCATCTTGGCTGAGTTTGCAGTTGTTATGGTAAGGGTAAAGCTGATTGGTTCTGGTCACATGATCCACGGTGTGCTTGTGGCATTCTGAAAAGTTGAGATGTTAGGTCCTGCATTCCAGTGTGCACCCTATCTGCCCTAAAAAGTATTAAACATTACTAATATCACATAGAATTTAGGATGGCTAGTTTGCACATTGTAACGCAGGCTTCATCTCCCTGCAGTGCAAAAGCACCTGGAAAAAATGAGCGTGATGCGATTGTGTCACTGTTTGCATGTGCCTGCCTCACATCTACATTTGAAATAATGAGCGTTCCAGAGACCCGATATGTGAATGCTCCCCAGAGGAAGCAATTTGACAAAGACACAAAATAATCTCCTCATGAAACCAAAGTTCAGCTCGCTCAAAACAGATGCCAAAACAGATGGTTTCCTATTGTTTAATTATGTAATTGGCATTTACATTTTTACTTGATGAAATGTTATTGTCACGATTCTGCACGATCTTACCCTGGAGCGCCAATGTGCTGCAGAGTCAAACACACCTACTTGTGATTTTCTAATTACTGTATACCGAAGACATTGATTGGCATGCTCAGGTGTGATTGATTAGGGTTAGAGCTAAACTCTGCAGGAAAGTAGATCTCGTGGGCCAGATTTGAGGATCCCTGCAAGTAAACCTTTACTCACGCTACTGGATTGCATCATTGAGCCAGTTGGATGGACCTAACACATTTAAAACCACAGAGCTCCAAGTTTATCAAAATAGTGACTTTCATTGAGCACACAATTATTTATGTGATCATGCCAACTCTGTAAAGGTGTCAAAACAAAAAATGAAAAAATTCAAGACAACCAAAACAACTTGTCAGAGATGAATATAGATTAGATATAGAGTCTAGTCTTGCATAGCCAGACCTTCAGACTGACAACGGAAGGTATGTAATTAATGGCAGGTTTCATTGGTTGATACCCACCCACAAGCTCATTTGACAGGCATGTTAAACACCCCATCACAGTTTGTTCTGGTTCAGCAACATGTTTCGGGGTGTGGAAATGTCGCTACAATAACCAACCAGTGTGTAAATCTCTTGGACATATTGTAAAGATTCTATGCCACGGACATACTTTTGAAACTCTGGCATTTAGTTGATCCTGATTAGTGTTCATCGTCACAGTAGTGAATACGACAGCTTTTCTTCTTCCATGGGGGTCAGGCGCTACGGTATCTTTGTTTCTAGGCGCAACGATAAACAATGCAACCTGCATGTCTACCGGAAATCCTGTAGAATTCAACCGGTCCGATGACGACTTCGACACTCCTGAAGTGTTTCCACTTTTGTGTTCCACATGCATCAGATGCTTAGCCAATGGCCTGTGGGCGTGGCTTTGGAGACTAGGAGGAGTGCATTAGAGGTTCTCTTTGAAGAGGATGACAAGACTCTGCAGGGGAATATGATCCTACTGCTACTGGCTTGTCATTTTATTTAGAGATTTGACAGAGAACTTAACCAACAGAGGAATGCCCTTAATTCCCACATCTGAAGACCCTGCTCTGTCAGTTTTGAAGAAAAGAGACACTTTATCCACTCTTTTTTTTTCTTTTTACCTGTCCTCATCTTAAAAGTGTGTTCCAGCATTCTCTCAGGAAAAGCAGACATGCTGATTTTATTTCAGCATTTCTAGAATAATTTTATTTATGCTGTTCTGCTGAAATAAAGTAACAATTAAGTAATACATTTCCTATTTTAAATAAATATTAAGAGAATCAGAATCAGATGCAACCTTACTGTATGTTTTTATTTATATAGTCCATTTTAGACATTCTACTAACTAAGTAACTACAATTTAAATAACTGGTACTGTATTTGTAGACTGTTAGGTTGGAAATACCGTTAGAAGAATAAGTTGTCATGTACTTGCTAAGTTACTTATTTTGATACTATCAAAATATAGCAGATATTAAGCAGACAGTCTGTGTATGCTCTAATGACTGCTAGTTGACCTGTGGCTGCAAAGTTACTTATAGTTAGTAGACAGTCTAAAGTGGACTATCATATTAACTATCACATCTAGCCTTCTTTACTAAAATGGAAGTCAATGAACAACAGCATCTCTTTGGTTACACACATTATTTGTTGTATTCATCAGAAGAAAGAAATTAATTCAGGTTTGGAACAACTTGAGGGTGGTTAAATGATGACAGTTTGACAGGCATTTTTGAGTGAGCTATCCCTTTAATGTGCATGCTGAAACATTGTAAATCCCATTCCCAAACAAAACAAAGCTGCATTTATAAGTGGGGAACTTTGAGTTATAAATGATACACAAGTTGCCAAGGGGTGATGCTGGAAGGGGAATATTGATATGATCATGGCAGTAATACTGATCTGTAAGATTTTATATAGATTACAGATTATATAATGTATTGGTAAACTGTGAATTGAGATCAGCAATCAAAAATCAATAGTCCATAGAGAATGGTGGAAAGTGAAATATCTCAAATTTCAAATGTATTTTCTTTTAAAAATGTATTTTATTTTGTTTAGGCTACATCTGTGTTATGTTTCTGACTCGGAAATTTTGACTTCATAATTAATGAATCCCAATTTAATTTCCTAATTGCACTTGAAATGTGTAGTTCTGAACTGGATCCTTCTCCAATGCACAATGGGGTGTGGGCAATATTAGTTTTAAGAGTATGCATGGATGCACACTTCTAATATTGCATACTGTTTAGGATGGACAGTAGGCACAATGAGGTGCAGGGTTTGTTATAGAGATTAATGGATCATGAGCGTTGATGCTGTTCAGATCACCTGCACCTGTTCATTAAATGTTCTGAGTGCTTTGAACAGGCTGAGAATGGGCCTGTACATGAAAAGCAGTGAACATGTGGTTAGCCAAAGCTGTGGTAAAACCTAGTTGCCATTTATCTATAAAACCAATGACTCAAAATACTGTACAAAATGATTATATCTAACAAGAAGATCATTCAGTGGCAATAGCTGATGAATTGCACATCTATTGCAGCAGTAAAATTGTGATTTCTTATACTAAAATGTTTTCCCCCAGCTCCTCAATAGAACTGCTATTCCTTTGAATTTGTATGTTTTCTTCTGGGTTACTATTCTGTCTAGATCAGTGTTTCCCAACCCTGCTCCTGGAGGCACACAGATACTACACATTTTCTAACTCTTTCAAATCAAACACACCTGATTCTATTCAGTTCATTAACAGAGACTGAAATTCATGAGTCAGACAAGAGAGAAATCCAAAATGGTATGTTGCTTTGCCTCTAGGAAAATGGTTAGGAAATACTGGCCTAAACTATTCAGTTTTATGTAGAACGAGAAAGGAAGAGCTTGTTCCTTTGCCCTGCATCAAATTCCAAGTGTTTGAAGTTGCATGAAGAGAAAACCTTTAAAATGTAAATTCTCTGTATGTGTACTGCTAAAATGGTGGGTGTTTCCTGAGGTTTTGTCTTGGATACTGGAGTGACATTAGACAAAAGCCTGATCAATGAATGTGTTGATGTGAAAAGGCCAAAGTTTTTACTGGTTATTATGATTACAGTTGCTAGCTTGTAAAATTATGATTTTGCTAACACATTAGCACAGGCTGAACATTACGATGGCGTCGCTGACAAGCGCTCTGTGCAAACTTTGCTGGGACATTAACAAATGCACAGAGGATGTTGTTCCATCCATTAACGTTAAATAATTACCAAACCAGAAACCATGGGTCAACGGTGAGGTGCGGGCCAAATTAAGAGCACAGACTGCTGCCTTCAACTCTGGTGATTTAACTGCCTATAAGAAGTCAAGGTATGACCTTCAAAGATCAATAAAAACAGCCAAAAGAGACTTTAGGGACAGAGTGGAGTCAGAATATCATGGCTCTGACCCCCAACGCATGTGGAGCAGTGTACGCTACATCACAGACTACAAAGGAAGGAAAAGCAGTGGTGTGTCTTTGTCTGCTTCCTTACCAGATGAGCTCAATACATTCTATGCTCGTTTTGAGGCAGACAATAAATTTCCTGCTGTGAAAATACCTGCTGACACTGACACCAGCCCCTTGGTTCTAACCACACAAGAAGTGAGTAAGGCCTTCAAGAGAGTCAATGGCCGCAAAGCTCCAGGTCCAGATGGCATACACGGACGTGTCGTGAGGGCCTGTGCTGCCCAGTTAGCAGATGTCTTCCCCAACATCTTCAACCTCTCCTTGAGACTTACAGTGATCCTCACATGCTTCAAGCAAACCACCATCATCCCTTTTCCCAAGGAAACAACCATCTCCTGCCTGAACGACTACCGCCCTGTAGCACTGACATCAGTCATCATGAAGTGCTTGGAATTACTAGTCAAATCCCACATCTGCTCCTCTCTGCCTGACACCTTGGACCCATTACAATTTGCTGATCCACAGATCCACTGATGACGCCATTGCAATGGTCATACACTCTGCCCCGGAACACTTGGAGGGAAGAGATACCTATGTGCGGATGCTGTTTGTTGATTACAGCTCTGCATTTAACACCATCATCCCTACCAAACTTATAGCCAAACTGAAAAATCTGGGTCTTAAAAGTCACTTATGTAACTGGGTCCTGGACTTCCTGACCGGCAGACCCCAGGTGGTCAGAATTGGCAATCACACATCCCCCTTACTTATACTCAGCACTGGTGCCCCACAGGGTTGTGTACTGAGTCCTCTCTTGTACTCCCTGTTCACTTATGACTGCTCTGCTAATCAAAGCTCCAACACCATCATCAAATTTGCTGACGATACTACTATCCTAGGACTCATCACTAATGGCGATGAGACATCCCACAGAGATGAGGTTAATTCACTCACAACATGGTGTGCTGATAACAATCTCTCTCTTAATGTCAGCAAGACCAAGGAGATGATTGTGGACTACAGGAAGTCACAGAGAGAGGGTCAAGTTCCCATTCACATCAACGGAGAGATAGTAGAGACAGTTAAGAGCTACAAGTTCCTTGGCATTAACATCTCTGAGGATCTTTCCTGGAGCCTACACTCAGAGACCATAGTGAGAACAGCTCGTCAGCGTCTCTACTTCCTGCGGAGACTGAAGAGGTTTGGCATCTCCTCTAACATCATATCAAACTTCTACCGCTGCACTATAGAGAGCATTCTGACCAGCTGCATCACTGTATGGTACGGCAACTGCTCTTCCTTGGAACGCAAAGCTCTTCAGCGAGTGGTGAGAACAGCAGCGCTCATCATTGGACATAAACTCCCAGCCTTACAGGACATCTATCAGACTGGCTGCTTGAGAAAGGCTCGGAGCATCATCAAGGACCGCACTCACCCTGCTCATCACCTGTTTGCCACACTGCCATCTGGCAGACGTTTCTGATCCATCCATTCACGGACAACCAGACTGAAGAACAGCTTCTATCTTCAAGCCATAAGACTACTTAACAATCAGCTTTCCTCCATCTAAAAATGGAATACATGCTGCTCTCATGTTTACTTCATTGTACTTGCCTTGCACTGCCACTTTTTTTTAAATATTCCTTCATGTTACTCTGTGACACTCTACAATGACTTTTGGACATTTCTCTACTCAGGAATACATCTGAATGTGTACTGCTCTTAAGTTTATTTATTGCATCTGCACTGCCACTTTAATTTTCATACATGTAGCTCTACGTCACACTACAAAGACATTTTAGACACCATTCTCCCTCAGTAATCATAATATTACCTCAAGACTTCTTATGTACTCTATATATTCTAAACACTGATTACCTTTATTGTACCTGTTACTTTCACTTATTTGTATATACTGCTCTGTCTATGTCTTTCTGTCTAAGGGCACTGTAGTCACTCAATCTCAGTGCTCTCCATGTACGTCTATGTCTTATGTCTTGTTATTGTCACTGTATGTCTGAGCCTCGTCACAAGCATTTCAATGCCCAGGTTTCCCCAGTGTTAACTATGCAAATGACAAATAAATGCCTCTTGACTCTTGACTGTGTTGACTGTTGCTGTGTTTGGTCTCGTAGTCTATCACATACGTTTTCAGTGTCGTGCGCTAGCGTAGACCTGTGTTGTGATTAAAATTAAAATTCCATTTTGTCCGAAAAAAGGTTAGTATACCACGTCAGCCCTCCTGTTAAACCCTCCTCGTGGAAAGACCATCTACTCTACCATAACTCCACTTGGCAGGGACAACGGCAAGGGATATAAGTATCGTTTTGATTCATCCTTTTTCCTGCTACTTGTTTCACTTCTGTTCTAGTTCTTTATAACCAATTCTTACTATGTGTTCTCAGATCCCTAGAATAACCACCACTCGCAAAGCACACATCACACACTGTAGGCAACAACCTACACACTTTTATGTCTGCTAATACAGTACTTCATTTTCCTATTGGTCTATGTAATTGCTAGTCTGCTGAAAACAAAGCAAGTTACATTACTTCTATTATTAGTCATTCAAAGCTTAATATCATAGACCTGGATCAAACCAGAGGACACTGCTACACCTGCAGAATAATTTAAAATTTTCCCATTCCCCCGTTTGACGGTACTGGTCTACTTATCTCTAATTTCAAATTTGAATCCTTTACAATCTTTGGGTATCAACAGCTCATTTGAATCTCATTCAGTTAATATTACCTACTCCATTTTGTAGTTGTTTATTGACCTCCAGGACCACTAGGTAACTTTTTGGATGAATTAGATGTACTGCTCTCAACCTTTTCCTGAGGATGGTACTCCTCTACTTATGTTTAGAGACTTTAACATCCACCTAGATAAACCATAATCTGCTATGTTTCCACACTCTGCTTGCCTCCTTTGATCTCAACCGAGTCTCAACTTCTGCTACTCACAAATCAGGCAACCAACTGGACCTTATTTACACATGACACTGCTCCACTGATCATGCACTAGTTACTCCACTGCATATCTCGGATCACTTGCTCCTCACTCTTAACCTCGATATGGCTCCTGACACAACACATACCCCTCCACATGTCATCTTTCAATGTAACCTATGCTCACTCTCACCCTACCGGCTATCTGCTATGGTTTCATGTTTGATGCTAAACAGTGCTACTGATACTTTCTGCTCTCCTCTTCCATCTTGTTTAGAAACTGTTTGCCCCATGTTTTCCAGCCCAGCCCATACCACCCCTTCTGCCCATTGGTTATCTGATGTTCTCTGCGAACATCGTTCTAAGTGTGACCGAGTGAATAAGGATTCAGGGGTGAGGCGTGTATATTTCGCTCCATAAATAGCGCAAAGGTTAGTAGACGGCGTAACTTCCTGTCACTTTAACCTTCTCTGTCTCCTTCAGGTATTGTGACCCCAAAGCACCATAGAGAGGTGTGAGTGTGGCATTTGAAATGTACCAAGACGTTTAGTTTATTTACATTGTTGATTCTGTGTTAAACCCAGGGTGGAAATCCTCAATGCAAGAGTGTGAGTGTGTGGACGATTTAATGGGGTTAGTGCGAGTGTTGGATGCCATGTTTAACCTATAGCAATGAGCTGTATCACCCAGTCTATATTTCACTCTTGGCTGATGGCAGATGTATGTGTGTGTATGTGTGTGTGTGTGTGTGTGTGTTATATTGTTAGGTTTGTCTCATTGCTAACATTTTATTTGTAATATCGGATTATCTAACAATTCTGTAGTTTGAATGTTTGCATTTGAATGGTTGCATCAAAAGTGGTTTATTCTAATTTAAAAGAATATTTATCAGAATATTCTGATTCTGATTTATTTGTATTTGTATTTCAGATACTAGTATGGTTTATTTGGTATTTATGTTTGTTTTGTTTTTATTTGGCAGATATTTCTATGTGGAGTCCTATACATATGGACCTCTGACATTTGGCCCTGCTGTTTTGTTTATGATTTATTTTTGTTATATAAATCTTAAGTTTATGGCTATATATATATATATATATATATATATATATATATATATATATATTGTTTGTTTGTTTGTTTTATTTATTCACTTTTCCACTGTCAGGCCAATGCGAGCTAGGGCTTAAAACGGGTGGGTGTTCTGAAATATTTGGTTTCTGAGATTTTCGGTGATGCTGGGCGGAGCACACATGAATATTCATGAGTTTCCTGTTCCGCGTTAAACCGACTATGAAAAAATCAGTGCACTCTAGGATCATCACTGCACAATGTTTTACGTACGTGTGGTTCAGCGACAGCAGTGATTCAATTCTATTATTTTTTTTTTGTTTTGTTCATCCAAGCACAATCGTTTGAAGTTTGTATTATACGTTATGTTCGATTTCATAATTACAGCCATTGATTTGCCTTCCTATCATCAGGATACACTCCTGATAAATGAGCCAACAGCCATTAAGTAGATATATCTGAAATCTGAATAAATGAGCTTTTATTCAAATATGACAATATTTGCCGATATACAACTATTTGAATGTCTGGAAGGGTACAAAATAAAAAATACTGAGAAAATGGCCTTTAAAGTTGTAAAAATGAAGTTCTTAGCAATGTCTATTGCTAATCAAAAGTTACGTTTTGATACATTTGTGGTAGGAAACTTAATAAATATTTTATGGAACATGACCTTTAATTTGCCATAGTAATTTGCACAGTTACAACTGTAAAGAAATGGAGTATAATGTTGAATACATTTAAAATACAAATTATTTGGTGTTAAGTTTTTATTTTACATAAGTGTATGTTGACAAGACATATTGGTGGAGGGTGGGGTAAAACACTTTAAATAGGGCCTTGACATCCCGGACAAATAAAATGTGCCTCCAAACTTGGCCTGCCTATGCAGTCCCAGTGGTACCACCAATTGCAAGAGTCACATGCAATCTAAAAAAAATAAAAAAAACATTTGAATGAATGAATGAATGAATATGGCATTACAAATTTAAAATACACATGTAGTGTTATTATACACAGGCACACACACACACACACACACACACATATATATATATATATATATATATATATATATATATAATATTAGTGGTGGGCTGTTATCGGCGTTAACGTGCTGCGTGAGATTTTTTTGAGAAAAAAATATTGCCGTTAATCTATTCTCAAAGCTGGGTTGGTAGCTGGGTTTATACTAAGCAAGCTATGATGACTTTCACCTTGATATTTTATATAACCAACTGGCTGAGGCCAGCCTAAAAAGATGGTAAGGACAGTTGACGGGCCACTGCTGCACACGCACTGCTGAAAGTTTATCTTTTTCACGTGTTTTTAAGCCTTATCGCTTGTCAATTTAAACATTAAAGTGGGGTGGAAATGCTCGTTTTCACTCAATATCCTGTTAATCTTGAATACCTATAGAGTAGTACTGCATCCTTCATAACTCCAAAAAGTCTTTAGTTTTATTATATTTATAAGAGAAAGATAGTCTGTACCGTTTTTTCCTGGAAAAACACGAGCGGTTGGAGGCGTGACGTGTGGGCGGAGCTAAAGCATCACGAGCGCGAGTAGGCTTTTGCGTTGAGCGCGTCTGGGAGCTGTGACATTACCGTGAGGAAAAAAACATCAGCCAAAACAAACCATGGCTAACAGTCAGATTCAGCCGTATATTTATGATCCAGAATCAGATCCAGAGGCTGAAATTTAACAAGAGCAGCAGCAGCAACGACTACATCAGGATGTTTCAATGTAGTATGTATTGAAACTGTATATATTTGCTTAGCAGTTTTGGAAAATGACTAAGTTCCACTTTATGTCATCTTTTTTTTTTTAAGGTGTACATGTAGAAAGTGCAGTTTGATGACAACATCGCATGTTGTTTACTTGATGTGCTTACGCGCCGATAGTTAAGTTAACAACACAGAAATATTTGGACCAGTTTTACTCACCGCCTGCGGTTCCAACACACGATCGTGACCCTTTTCGTTGGGACTGCATTATCCTTAAGAAATAAACAATATGCAAATCCGGCGTCAAACTGGGACTTGTTTGTAAAACAAGCATCTTCGAAATGCAGGGAACAAACAAAAACACTTGCACAACTCAGTTGATGCTCTGTAAAAATAAACTCCATCCACTGGTCCCTTAATGCTGTTTTTTTTTTTTTTTTTTTTGGTAATCTGTGCAGGGTTGTCTTGCCCTGGCAACCAAAAACACACTTCTTTTGTGACATTTCGGTCTCTCGCTCTGATCAGTGAATGTCTCTGCTCTGCTCTACGGGAGCGCGCGCTCTTCCCGGAGAAGTGCCCTTAGGACCCACATAAGGAAATTCCACTCCATCTAACGTCACACAGACCCATACTCGAAAAAAACTTTCCAAAACTTGTGACAAACTGGAAGGAGTATTTTTGGAACAAAAATACTCCTTCAAACGTACAACTTAATTTTTGAAACTTTGTCCATGTTTAGCATGGGAATCCAACTCTTTAACAGTGTAAAAAACTCAGTATGCATGAAATAGCATTGCACCCCCCCCCCCCCCCCCTTTAAAGCATCCAAACACAAGACGCGGAAAAGCTGAACAGAGTAGCTGGTTACTTGCGCGCTGTGTTCGGTGCGCACAAGAGAGATCGAGAGCCACGTATCACGGACAGCGACACTGAACTGAACTGTCTTCTGCTAAGTTCTCCTCGAAGTCCCTCCTGCACCTGAACGAACAAATCGCAGTTTGAACAAACAAAAAGATGTGAAAGAGCCCAATTCAGTACTCGCGGTGTTCTGGTATTCAGGCTCACGCAGAGAAAGGCGTCTCAAAACACTTGAACATAGAATTTGCTTATTTTTGCTCTTGTGCCAACAAATACATACAAAATAGCTCTAAAAAAACTGTCAGTTATTTCTTAAATAAAAGTAAACCGTTGAGGAAAAAAATGTTTATTATATTGGATGCGTTCATCGCCTCTTAAAGTGACCGTGCCTAATTTAGCTACTGGCTGCTCTAATGTTAATCCAAGAAAATGAAAATCACTCACTGCTCTTGACTGAATTACTTTGTAGTTTTAACAGTCAAACCAAAAATTATTCAGACACCAGATATAAATTATATATATATATATATACACACACATTTTTGTAGGTTTCTGTACCTTGACACCTACAAACTTGAAAAAACTTAAACATTGTGTAAATAGCACAAATAAATACAAATAAACGATAAGCATTACGTAAATCCAGTTTTGTGAATATGGATGCTCCCTGTAACCTCTCGAAAGCTGAAGACATCAACGGCAAAGTATAGGTTTTCTTTATTGTGATGTTGTTCAGCTCTCGGTTGTCAATACAAGGTCGCAGAGAACCATCCTTCTTACCCACAAAAAAGAATCCCGCCCCCGCTGGAGAAGAGGAAGTGCAGATGAACCTCAATGCCAAGGAATCAGAAATTTATTTCTCCATTGCCTCCCTCTCCGGAATAGAAAGAGAGTAAAGCTTGCCCTTAGGCGGAGACTTACCTGGAACTAAATCTATGGCACAGTCATAGTGATGATGAAGAGAAGCAGCACGGGACTTACTGAAAACTTCCTTCAGGTCCAAGTACTCTGTGGGCCCATTCGATAACACCATGGTCTCCTCAGAAACAGGCACAACAGGACAAGCAGAAACCGGACAAGACTAATGACAACTTTCACTCCACAAAGTGACTGTGTTGGAACCCAAATCCACTCGTGGATTGTGTTTGACCAACCAGGGATGACCTAAAATAATGTGAGCGACAGGGGAGTCCATGAGGTAAAAGGATGGATATGGTTTTGGTGTGGTTTCCTGAGGTGAGCAGAATTATGGGTTCAGTGGTGTGAGTGACGTGTGCGAGTTCCTGGCCATTGAGTGCGGTGACATGGATAGGACGAGACACAGGAAGGACAGAAAGGTTCAGGTGACGTGCAAAGACAGTGTCAATGAAGTTACCTTCGGCTCCAGAGTCCAGAGGGGTGTGACAATTGTGAGTATGGTTCTCCCACCGCAGTTTCACCGGAAGGAGAGACGAAAATATGGTTGAGGACTTCCCTGCGGAGATCCCACCCGATAGCAGCCTCAAACTTACTACCAGGCTGACTCTTTTACCGGGCATAAATGAAGGGAATGACCAGAACACAGTCCCTGGGACCTCCGCCTCTCTCTCTCCTTCCGGGATAGTCGAGCTCTACCCACCTGCATGGGTTTGTCATCGTAGACAATACCGACCATGTTCTCTCGACTCGAGTGACCCCGTTTAGGAGAGATGTGAAGGCGTGACGGACTGGTTTGTTTACCAAGACGATTAATCCGGGTGTCCACACAGAGCACCAAGTTTATAAGACCATTTCGTGTTGGGGGTAACTCGAGGAGGTAGATCTCCTTGTGGACACGGTCGGCCAGCCCATGCAGGAATTGATCCCACTGCACCTCTTCGTTCCACTGGCACGCAGCCGCCAAGGTGCGGAACTGGATGGAGTAGTCAGTCATCTACAAATTCCCTTGTTGGAGGTCTGATAGCTGGTGAGCAGCCTCCCTGCCGGCCGCGGCCCAATCGAATACCCTCTTCATCTCCTCGGAGAGGGCATGGAACGAGGCGCAACATGGATGATGGTTCTCCCACACCGTCATCCCTCCAAACGCAGAAACAACAAAGGGAGCAAAACATCAGATGAGGAACAGGAAACAATGCTCTGACAAACACAAGACGCTAGACACGGCAAT
Organism: Carassius gibelio; assembly: GCF_023724105.1. Taxonomy (NCBI): domain Eukaryota; kingdom Metazoa; phylum Chordata; class Actinopteri; order Cypriniformes; family Cyprinidae; genus Carassius; species Carassius gibelio. Next base: position 5,556,054 of record NC_068418.1, read on the forward strand.
ATATAGGGAGGAATAATGAGTGACAGCTGTTGCTGATGACAATTAGCAGAGACGCCCACAATAAACAATCAGTGCTAATGCATAACACACAGACTTCACCCACATAGTGAAAAACCCAGTACCCCATCACCCCCCCCCCCCAACCTCGCATGTGTCATTACATCAAACAACTAAAATAAAATTATTACCAAATTATTGTTATAGCAGTGACAATTGTTAAAGATTTTTTGTTTTTCTCATGTGTGTATGTATGTACTTAGAACAGAAATGAGAACAGCAAATACTACCTTGATCTTTATGCAGCATGATAGTCAATGTAATGTGAATTCAACAGCTTTATTTTGCCAACTGGCTGCATTATTCTTAACCCCGTGGAAGTCTCGACAGTTCACGGACAAATTACATTTCTGAGTATTACTTTAATGTCCATACGCTTCCATGTAGGCTCCTTGGTTCTTGCTGAGTGGAATAGTCAGTAAAAAACGAAGAAAAGCCGAACGAAATGCATTTAAAGTCACTGTGCTGCGTATTAATGTGTGAAGGCGCGTGCACGCAAGGGGTAAGATTTTCACGGGGGAGAGGGCGTGGTTGTTTTTATTTTAATTTTAATTTTTGGTTGTGGCATGCTGATCTACCTGCTGAAGTAGTCGTCTATGAACCTTTCCAAGGTCTCCACTTTGGGTTGAATCCGGTTCTGGTATTAAAGCGATGAAACTTGTAATAGTAGTTTTTAAATGTAGATCGGTCTTGTTTTTTAGTTAGTTAGTTTGCGCAGTGCGCCACACTGATGAATCACACACCCGTTGTTTCGTGACATCATCACAGCTCACGCATTCTCATCTAACCAGTCTGAAAGGAAGATGTTGACAGCAGCATAAGAGACTGCTGCCTCGCGCCCCACAGTGATTTATTATTAGTAACCTAATATCTGAACCTGAATACGAATGCTGTCGAAGTCGTCAGGACCTGACTGTGATAGCATAGATAACGTTGAAGGATTTCGGAAACATCTGACCATATCAGAGGTAAAGGCGAATCTATTGATTTGGAAATAGCTTATGGATGCTAGAGATGTGAATTAGATCATTCTTCGATTTTCAAACAGAATATAAAGTCAACACTAATTATGATGAATCTGTGGGTTGTCGACCACTGAAAGTCTTATCATTCAGTCATTTGTGTTTGTCATTTGACATTCAAGAGAAAGTGCACAATTCTTTGAGATGAACTACACAGATGGGTCACAACCGATTAAACCTAATATTTTCTTTCAATCATCATCATCATCATCATCATCATCATCAGTCAAATATGTTTAGAAGAATTAGGATGTGGCAGAAACACATCAGACGTGTGGCCACACCCATTTCTTTCCTGCCTTCACAAGTACACATTTCTGGACACTCCCCTGGACGGAAAAAGGGATAAATGTGTTGTGTTTCTAACAGGATTGGAGTGAAAAGCAGAGGAGCAGTTGGACACCGTCATGAGGCTGGTAAATAATTTAATTTACTCAAACAACCTGGAAGAATAAAAGATAACATCACTTACTGAGACTAAAGCATTTGATGTTGCTGTATAGTTTAAGTGTATGTATATATAAGCCTGCATATAAAATAATCACACACCCACTGTGTAACATCGTGAAAGGCAATCAATTATGTCTTGAGGTTTAACACATCTTGACAAAAGTTCAAGATCGGTCCAGTCAGACATGAACGTCCATAAAACGTCTTAATCACGTGTACATCACTAACAATAACACATTATTTGTGGACATATGCAAAAAAAGAAGCATGTTCTGATTTAGCACATTTTATTGTTTTTGAACAGTTTAGCATCTGTTAACCAAACTAAAATACTAATTACAAAATACTGAATTATTATATAAAGGGAAAATTATTTAATTTACTCACCCTCATGTTTCAAACCTGAATACCTTTCTGTGTTCTGACCATATTGTTTTCATGTTTGCTTTACTGGGACAATGACAAATAAGAATCTTCAAGATGATAATCTATTTAAACATTTTATTTTTTAATGTTATCTTTGTATCCATTTTGGATTTCTGAAATAAGTTTACAGGCCTACTATTTTTTTCATCAGAAATATGATTTAATGAGGGGCATCACTAAATAAAAAGTGCTGAAATACTCAATCTTAAAGTCCATTATTATTGTTAAAAATTTCTATTTGCACAGGCAGTTCTCCTCTGACAAGATGAAACCAGTAGTTCAATAACAGACTGCAGCAAAGTCAAATTGTGCAGAAGAATCATCTGTTTCCTGTGGTCTTGTCCTGGTGGTCCTCTGAGACAAGGTCTTTACAGGGGATCTGTATCTGGGGCTCTAGTTGTCCTGGTCTCCTCTGTCTTTGAGGGATGTAGCGGTCCTTTCTAGGTGCTGATACACCATTGGGTCAGGTTACGTACTGGTTCCAGGTGACTGCAGTGACCCTCTGATCTGGATACAGACTGGATCTGGTGGCCACGGTGACCTCTGAATAAGAGAGAAACAGACTAATATTAGCGTAGATGCCATTCTTCTAATGATGCAGCAAATACATTGTGTGGTACGGGAAGTGTTCTCGGTTCCGGTTTACTTAATTAATGCAGCCTAAAAATCCTTTAACGGATTTGGAAATTAAAGCATTTTAGTATGTTATGTGTAAGCCAGGTTAAAGAGATTGGTCTTTAATCTAGATTTAAACTTCAAGAGTGTGTTTGCCTTCCAAACAATGTTAGGTAGGTTATTCCAGAGTTTATGTGCCAAATAGGAAAAGGATCTGCCACCCGCAGTTGATTTTGATATTCTAGGTATTATAAAATAGCCTAAATTTTGAGAACGTAGTGGACGTAGAGGAATATAATGTAAAAGGAGCTCCTTCAAATACTGAGGTGCTAAACCATTCAGGGATTTATAAGTAATAAGCAATATTTTAAAATCTATACGATGTTTGATAGGGAGCAAGTGCAGTGTTGACAGGACCGGGCTAATATGGTCATACTTCCTGGTTCTAGTAAGAACTCTTGTTGCTGCATTTTGGACTAGCTGTAGTCTGATAACTAAGAATGCAGAACAACCACCCAATAAATCATTACAATAATCTAACCTTGAGGTCATAAATGCATGGATTAACATTCCTGCATTTGACATTGAGAGCATAGGCCGTAATTTAGATATATTGTTGAGATGGAAAAATGCAGTTTTACAAATGCTAGAAACGTGGCTTTCTAAGGAAAGATTGCGATCAAATAGAACACCTAGGTTCGAAACTGATGACGAAGAATTGACAGAGCAGCCACCAAGTCTTAGACAGTGTTATAGGTTATTAAATGCATAGTTTTTAGGTCCTATAATTAACACCTTTGTTTTTTCAGAATTTAGCAGTAAGAAATTACTTGTCATCCAGTTTTGTATATCGACTATGCATTCAAGTAGTTTTTCAAATTGATGTGTTTCACCGGACCATGAAGAAATAGAGCTGAGTATCATCAGCATAACAGTGAAAGCTAACACCATGTTTCATGATGATATCTCTTAAAGGTAACATATTTGTATTGTAAAAAGCGCTATACAAATAAACTTGAATTGATATGATACATCTTCATTCACTGCTATGAACTGATGGCGGTCATATAAGTACGATTTAAACCATGCTAATGCACTTCCATTAATGCCAACAAAGTGTTCAAGTCTATGCCAAAGAATGTTGTGGTCAATTGTGTCAAATGTAGCACTAAGATCCAATAAAACTAATAGAGAGAACCATGATCAGATGATAAGAGCCGGTCATTTGTAACTCTAAGGAGAGCAGTCTCAGTACTATGATATGGTCTAAATCCTGACTAGAAATCCTCACATATACCATTTTTCTCTAAGAAGGAATATAATTGTGAGGATACCACATTTTCTAGTATCTTGGACAGAAAAGGGAGATTTGAAATTGGTCTATAATTGACTAGTTCTTTGGGGCCTATTGTATTTTTTTTTTTTTCTTAATAACAGCCAGTTTGAAGGTTTTGGGTACATATCTTAATGACAATGAGGAATTAATAATAGTCAGAAGAGGATCTATGACTTGTGGAAGTCAACACTTGTTGAGGCTTTATTTTTCGTTAATTTAGCCACTGTGTTGAATAAATACCTGGGGTTATGTTTGTTTTCTTCTAAAAGAGAAGAAAAGTAATCGGATCTAGCAGTTTTTAATGCTTTTCTGTAGGATAGGTTACTTTCCTGCCAAGCAATACGAAATACCTCTAGTTTTGTTTTCCTCCAGCTGCGCTCTATTTTTCGGGCTGCTCTCTTTAGGGTGTGAGTATGCTCTTTATACCATGGTGTCATACTGGTTTCCTTAATCTTCCTTAAGCGTAAAGGAGCAACTGTATTTAAAATGCTAGAAAAGAGAGAGTCCGTAGTTTCTTTTACATCATCAAGTTGTTCTGAGGTTTTGGATATGCTAAGGAATTTGGATACATTAGGAAGATAACTTAAAAAGCAGTCTTTTGTGGTAGAAGTGATGGTTCCTCCATACTTGTAACAAGAAGTAGAATTTACAATTTTGGCTATATGAAGTTTGCACAAAACTAAATAATGATCTGAGATATTATCACTTGGCTGCATAACATCAACACTATCAACATCAATTCCGTGTGACAGTGCCAGAGTATGATTTTGACAATGAGTAGGTCCTGAAATATCTAACCCCAATAGAGTTCAGAATGTCTATAAATGCTGATCCCAATACATCTTTTTCATTATCAACATGGATATTAAAATCACCAACTATTAAAACTTTATCTGCAGCCAGAACTAACTCGGATGTAAAATCACCAAACTCTTTAATAAAGTCTGTATGGTGCCCTGGTGGTCTGTATACAGTAGCCAGTACAAACATAACAGGGGATTTATCATTAACATTTGTTTTCTCTGGATAATGTTATATGAAGCACCATTACTTCAGACGAGTTATACTTGAAGCCTGCCCTCAGAGAAATCCTGTAAACGTTGTTATAAATTGAAGCGATACCTCCCCTTTGCCTTTTAGATGTGGCTCATGTTTATAACCGTAATCTTGGGGGGTGGACTCATTTAAAATAATGTAATTATCAGGTTTTAGCCAGATTTCTGTCAAACAGAGCACATCTATATTATCATATTATATACGTCTGTGCATGAGATGGTCAAGTATCCCCCGAGAAGAAGTGCTTCTGCAAATTAGAAAATAGGGGGGGGGGGGGGGGGGGGGTGAACAAGTTTAATGCAATTATAAAATCAATTGTGTTGCAACTGCTTACCTTACACACTAACACCCCACATGAAGTGGCATCTGGTTGTAGGCTGTGAGGTAATTTGACACACTTCATGTTGCACACTTGAAACCCTTTTTATCCATGAAACCCCTTTTATTGAAGAAAGAAAATGTATAAAACTTCTAAACCATTACCTGATGAGGGTTTTTAATTTCTCACCTCACAGCCTTAAGGCAGTGGTCAAATTTCCTGGTGCTTTCACCACAGGAGTTCATATAAATGATATTTCCTTTCTTTGGATATATTGCCTGGCAAGACATTGAATTTATCTTTCAGTCTTAAGGGAACAAAAATCCATTTGCTTATAGTGTAATAGAACAACAGAAAACATAGAGTGAAACAAACCTGCAGTGTCTAGTGGTCACCCTCAATTCCAGAGCCCACCAGCAAATCATATACCTGGAGAATCATATATTAAACATGAACATTAATGGTAATCATATCAAAATAAACAAGCTTGCTTACCTTCTTCATTTAATTGGCCTTGCCATTCCACAGATCTGTCATTTGAAATGAATCAATGACAAATGCCTCTCCTGCATACCTGCTTGCTATGCAAGTGAGGTAGGCATTGATAACCTGAACAAGAAAGTGGTTCAATCATGTGTCTGTTCCACACATAAAAAAAGCATTATGAAGAAGTCTAAATTAATGAATTATTAGGAATTGTGTGAAAACTAGCTCACCTCACTCTCAAGCTTCTCTCCAGGTTGGAGGCGCTCAAGGTCCCAGGTAAATATTTTATATGGACCTATTTTGCTTCACACAATTTGTATTTTGGTTCGGAGACCAAACATTGTGGCCTCCAAAAAATCAGCCCACGGGTTTGGCCTGTTCCCTACCAACTTGCTCAAACATCTGTATAGGAAAAAAATAAGAGATTATAATCAAAGATTATATTGCCATATACAAATGGTCTCATTTTAAAAATATGGACTTGTTTTACCTCTGAGTCTCTCAACCAGTCCATTGGTTTGTGGATGGTATGATGCACATAGACTTCTTTTAATGTCCAGAGTTTGGCACAAACCCAGATTGATCTGTGTACAGATCAACACAAATCTCATTTACAAATTAGTGAGAATAAAATATTTCCTTATGAAGAACAATTAATGGAATAAAAGACAATTAAAAAGGACTAACCTTATTTTACATATTTTAAGAGCCTTTTAGGGGCACCAAATTTGTAGAAAAATTGTGTTATGCAGGCCGTTACCTCTTTTGCCGCTTTTGATTTTCAGTGGGAAAGCCTCAGACCACTTTGTAAAGTAATCTACCATGACACAGATGTACTTCCTGTCTGCCTACTTTTGTTGGTGTGAGCTTTCCAACTAAATCCATCCCCACAATATCCCAAGGCTGTGCCACCTAATAAACATTAATGTTTAATATAAAATTGCAGCTATAAAATATTCCTTGTGTTTTTCATTAAAAAAAATGTATTACCACAATGGGGTATATTCCGTAGGGCTCTTCAGAGAACATTGTTTTTTTTTTTTTTTTGACAAGCAGCACAGTGTTTGACCTAAAATGTATTATCAAAATCAGTTTTGATGGACTAATAGAATGAAAAAGCATTCACATTAAACTCACCCATTTATTTATGTCCACAGACATACCAGGCCAATAAAAGCGCTTACTTATTGCATCCAGGGTTTTTGAATGCCACAGTGAGCACCTATTGGGCTGCTGCGGAGCTCTTCAAAAATTTATTGGGCTCTTTTTGGCGTGCTGACCTTTTTTGCCAAAGTTTCTTCCTTTTTAATATAATACAAAGCTTCATCAAAAAAGTATAAAAATCATTATAAATAACCAGTGAAACAACTAAATCCATGTTTACATTTTACATTACTTACTTTCAAAAACAAAGCTTTTAGCCCTTCTAAGAAAAATATCCTGAGGTAACTTTCTAAGTCTTTTAAAGTCAGTCAGTTCTTTGATTTTAGCCCCATCCATCTTCAACATAGTGCAAAATCTAATAAATGAGTCTTATATTGAATTTGTGGTTACATGTAATTGTGCACCACTGGTCTCTGTCATCTAGCCATTGAACCATTTACACCGATTTGACTTTATTTTATTATCCATAATTATGGTAACCATGGTAATAGATAGATATATTTTGTTTTTCAATCTGAATGAAAGAAATACAATTTATCTTTCTCCATGTCTGGAGATCATCAGCCGCTGATCATTTCAGAAAGATAACAGCTAAACACCAGCATTAAAGACTTTTTAAAATAAGTTGATTTCAAAACTCACTTTCAGTCATCAGCGAATGTTTAAAATAATTTGATCCGATGTGGATTATAATCACTAAACAAGGCAGAAATATTTCCAAGTGATGTAAAGACTATGCACGCTAAACATTAACGTTACCAAAGTAAACATGATAAATGCAACCACTTGGAGAAATCAGACGTCAGCTTCTTATTCTCTATCACAATTGTGAATTTATTCAGTAACATATTTTATCTGTCAAAAGTCTCGTCTCGAGAGTTTAGCTCCACATAGCCTGTCATAAAAATATAATAATGTTTTTGTTCGGGAGCTTTTATAAAAATAGAGATATTATCATTCATTCTAAATGTGACTTATAGTCTACTGTGGCTACAAATAAACAGAAACAGACTCGACTGAATAAGCAGGCTATTTTCATAACGCTTAAGCGTTAAAAATAAATAAAATAGATTTAATAGATTTTAAATTTAGTTCCGTGTGACTAAATTTGAGTCCTGATAAATGAATTAATTATGATCACTGAATCACTTATTCTATGGTAAAATATTGATGCTTTTGAATTTAAATATTTAACAAAGCGTGTAAACAAACGGCCACTTTTATCATGTTCCTTTTGTGATCGCGCTAGTTCCATAGACTTCTTTCTTAGTTTTCTAATAACTTCTCTTTGTTGGTGAAATGTTTATTATTATTATTTTTATGTGCGTTGTTGTTGTCTCTGTGTACTGGAAGTTATGCCATTAAGCATAATTGGCAATAAAGCTATTTCTGATTCTGATACCAATTGACTTTATCAAAGACCTTTTCTGCGTCCAGTGATATGAATGTTGTTTTTGTCTTGTTTTGTTTATATAGATTCATTATTTTGAATAGTCGTCTGGTGATTGGCATGCTTTAATGTAACCTGTTTGATCTGGATGGACGAGGGATGAAATAATTGTTTCCAGACAGGTGGCCAAAGTGATGACTAGTGCATTAGCATCACACCTACCCACCCCTATTACTCTAGTCACACCAAATTTCTTTAACATTAACATATACACAAATGTCCATTAAAACTATGGAGGTTACTTAAGAGCAGTGAATTATTTTCCTTTTGTATTTTTGGATTAACATTATTAACATAAGACATGCACAGATCTCATGGGTCTTAGACTTTGTCTGTATGCTTCAGTTGGGTGCACGATGCGCACAGAAATGATCTATCACAGCGCGTGACAACTGCATTGAGATGTCTTGTGCTTAAATGGGTTAAAATTACTTTTTTACTTTTCTAAAACTGACAAGACTTGTGGGGCACTCCACAGGTTGAAAATCCCTGATATGGTGGACCAGAAGTTTTTAATTTAATTTACTTTAAGAACTCTTAAGATTTAAAATCTCATATAAAAATCTCCTGGCCAAGAGAAGCTGCACATTTAGTTACACATAAAACAAAATACATTAATTTACATAAATGAATCACTCAATATAAATTTACAATCAGGTGACTCTACAAACAGAACCTTTAAAATACATTTAAAATCATTTAGTGATACCAACTCATTTAATTTAACTCGTTATGTCGAACGACATATGGGGTCTCACTTGGGAGGCCAATCATATCTGAGTTTAAGAGAGAACGCCAATGAAAATTGTCTAGTGGATTTAACATACCTGAGCCACTCCCCATGCCAACGGGTATAAATAGGGCGACAGGTGCATCCACTCATTAGGTTTTATGCTGAGGAGCCGAGAACGTGTCCCGGCAACAGCAACCGGTTCAAGGTTGTGGCATGGTTACATAACGTCTCCATTCCCTCCATGAGGGAACGAGGGTTATATAAATAACCGAGACGTTCCCTATCTGTCGGTCACTATGAGTTATGTCGAACGACATATGAGGTCCTATGGAAAACACCACAACCTGAACACAGTCAAAACCCTGTGGCGCTGCAATTGTCGACAAGCCCTGGCGTGCCACAAAAGCTATGCTTAAGGTTGTAACCTTCCCAAAGCCCCAGCGCAAATTCACTGACCTTGGTACCGAAGGGGCCAAAGGGAGAGTACATCGCTGCTGGAGAAGGCCATGCTGCTGTTCCGCCCACACAAAGTTAGTTGAAGGGATTTCAACCTTCGGAGAAAGATTGCTTCAAATCTTCCCTATTTGTTCTTACAGCTTGACAAGACGATGGGGAAGTGAGCCTTAAGAAAAGGTCGCTATGGAGACCACATCCTACCCGTAGGGAGGTGACGTGGAGATACAGATATGGACTGGCCTGGGGGGCAGTACTACATATGGAATGGGTCTCTGAGGCAGGTCCTACCTTAGAGTAGGGATGGAACAGCTGCCAGAAGAGACTGACAGAGCGGGTCTGTCAAGGGAAGACACGGGTTTGCCAAGAGGGAAACCTTTCCGTGGAAGAATACACATATGGGATTACCCGTAGGAAATCAAGCCATATTAACACCTAGCCCAGTACAGGGGCTGAACGGAACTCCGGGCATGCTAACACCAGTACTGGGCCTGGTGACAGACTGCTCTGCCAAGTCTGACTGCCGAGGGTGCTGGAGGATGCTCGACCAGGGTACGCCAACCGTGGAACTCTACTGGGAGAAGAAAGGGGCTCACATCCCCGTGTTGGGGGAATGGCGCAGCAAGCTCGACACCCAGCCAGCCCTTCCCGCCAATTACCTGTTACCCAACACACAGGAAGAAACTGGCTCTACACGGAGGTTGTAAAACCCCGCAAAGGTGTTGGGTGTCGCCCAGCCCGCAGCTCGACAGATGTCTGCCAGAGAGGTGCCGTGCGCCAGGCGCATAGGAGGAGGCCACACTCCATGTGGAGTGGGCCCTCACCCCCAGGGGGCATGGCTCGCCTTGGGAATGGTATGCCAAGGCGATGGCATCCACAATCCAGTGGGCCAATCTCTGCTTGGAGACAGCCTTTCCCTTCTGCTAACCTCCAAAGCAGACCAGGAGCTGCTCAGAGCTTCTGAAGCTCTTGGTGTGGTCCACGTTTATGCGAAGCACTCTTACGGGACACAGCAACGGCAAGGCTGGATCTGCCTCCTCCAGGGGCAGCGCTTGCAGGTTCACCACCTGGTCTCGGAAGGGAGTGGTGTGAACCTTGGGCACGTATCCCGGCCGGGGTCTCAGGACAACGTGAGAGTAGGCCGGCCCGAACACAAGGCACTCTTCACTTACCGAAAATGCTTGGAGGTCCCCAACCCTTTTGATGGAAGTGAGCGTGACCAGGAGCGCTGTCTTGAGAGACAGGAACTTAAGCTCGACTGAATCCAGCGGCTCAAAGGGACCCCTCTGAAGTCCCGCCAGGACAATAGAAAGGTCCCAGGGGGGAATCAGGGGTGTTCTAGGAGGATGTAACCTTCTGGCACCCCTCAGGAACCTAACAATCAGGTCATGCCTCCCCAGGGACCGGCCGTCCACTGCATTGTGATGGGCTGCAATGGCAGCCACATACACTTTCAGGGTGGAGGTTGACAGCCCACACTCCAACCTTTCTTGCAGGAAAGAAATCAGGACTCTGACCGGGCCTCTCCAGGGGTCTTCATGGTGAGAAGAACACCAATTCATGAAGAGACTCCACTTCAGAGCATAGGCTTGCCTCATAGAGGAGGCTCTAGCCTGAGTGATAGTGTCTACCACCGCTGGGGGCAGATCACTTAGGTCTGCCGTGTCCCGTCCAGAAGCCACACGTGGAGGTTCCAAAGATCTGGACGCGGGTGCCAAATGGTGCCAAGCCCCTGAGAGAGAAGGTCCCTCCTCGGGGGGATGCGCCAGGGAGGGGCTGTCACGAGGAGCATGAGTTCCAAAAACCAAATCCGGGTGGGCCAGTAAGGCGCAACCAACAGGACCTGTTCCTCGTCCTCCCTGACCTTGCACAGCATCTGTGCAAGCAGGCTCACTGGGAGAAATGCATACTTGCGTAGAGCCCGAGACCAGCTGTGTGCCAGTGCATCTGTGCCCAGGGGGGCCTGGGACAGGGAATAGTACAGCTGGCAGTGGGAGGACTCGTGGGAAGCAAACAGGTCTACCTGGGCTTCCCCAAATCGACTCCAGATCAGCTGGACCATCTGGGGATGGAGTCGTCCATTCCCTAGGAAAGGTGAGCTGTCGTGAGAGCGCGTCGGCTGCACGATTGAGCTCCCCCGGGATGTGGATAGCGCACAGTGACTTGAGCCATGTCTGACTCCAGAGGAGGAGATGGCGGGCGAGTTGAGACATGCGACGTGATCGTAGACCGCCCTGTCAGTTGAAGTACGAAACAGTCGCAGTGTTGACCGTGCGGACCAAAACGTGCCTGTCTAGCAACAGAGGCTGAAACCGCCGTAAGGCTAGATGCACTGCCAGCAACTCCAGGCAGTTAATGTGGCAAAGCAGTTGAGGTCCTGTCCAGGACCCTGAAGCTGCCTGCCCGTTGCATGTCGCGCCCCAGCCCTTGTTGGAGGCATCTGTTGTGACAACAACATGCCGGGACACTTGTTCTAAGGGCACGCCAGCCCTTAGAAGGGCAAGGTCCGACCAGGGGCTGAATCGGCGGCGACACATCGGTATGATGGTGACACGATGTGTACCGCGATGCCATGCCCATCTCGGGACTCGGGAGTGCAACCAGTGCTGAGGTGGCCTCATATGGAGCAACCCGAGCGGCGTGATTGCGGCTGCGGATGCCATATGCCCCAGGAGCCTCTAAAAGTGTTTCAGTGGTACCACTGTCCTGCCTCTGAAGGAACTCAGTCAGTTCAGCACAGACTGGGCACGCTCACTGGTGAGCCGTGCCGTCATACTCACCGAGTCTAACTCCATTCCGAGATAAGATATTCTCTGCACAGGGGAGAGCTTGCTCTTCTCTCGGTTGACCTGAAGCCCCAACAGACTGAGGAGACGGAGCACCAAGTCCCAGTGATTGCACAACTTCTCTCGGGGCCAGGCCATAATGATCCAGTCGCAGAGATAGTTGAGGATCCTGACGCCCACTTCCCAGAGTAGGGCAAGGACACCCTCTGCGAGCTTCGTGAAGACACGTGGGGACAGGGAGAGCCCGAAGGGGAGGACCTTGTACTGCCATGCCTGACCCTCTAATGCAAACCGCAGAAACGGTCTGTGGCGAGGGAGGATCGAGACATGAAAGTACGCGTCTTTCAGGTCGATCGCTGCAAACCAGTCCTGGGGCTGAACGCATTTGAGAATGAGTTTCTGTGTCAGCATCTTGAACGGGAGCTTGTGCAGGGCCCGATTCAAGACTTGCAGATCCAGGATAGGCCGAAGGCCAGCGCTTTTCTTGGGTACGATGAAGTAAGGGCTGTAAAACCCCATCCTCATCTCAGCTGGAGGGACCGGCTCAATTGCATCCTTTGCCAGCAGGACAGCAATCTCCTCGCGCAAGACAGAGGCGCCCCGGACTGCCACCGAAGTCTCGAGGATGCCATTAAACTTGAAGACAGTCGACATACCCGCAGTGGTGCAGCGATGGAGAGTTGTGTCGGATGGCCCAGAAGGGTTCCAAGTCACAGCCACACTCCTCGTGTTCCCGGAGGAACTGGCCAGAGACGCGTGGAGAGGCGTTGCGTCTTTGAACCGCGACCTCTTGACTGCTGGCGAAAGGGGGCGTTGTGGGTGAGAATGAGGAGGCAGTGCATCGTTCATCGTCAACCCACGAGCCTTGCACTTCGGAGGAAAGGGAAATTGCTCTTCTATGAATAATGGGTGCCGCCGGCCATTGGACCAGCGGCTGAACAGAAAGAAACAAAAACTGAGGATTCTCCACCTGGCCCTCCTCCGGGGGAAGAAATGGCTCTGTCTCCGCCAGCTCCTGAAGAGCAGTCTCCCACATTTCCGAGTTGCCCTTGTCAGGGTCGCTTAGTCGTCTTCCTAGAGGACTTCGCAGCCGGAAGTGACATGGGGGGCGCCGCTCTCTTGCGCGGGCCTCGACACGTCGGCCTCGAAGAACTCTTTTTTATTTATTTATTTATTTTAAAGAGATGTTTATTTTTTATTCTTACAATGTTGTTCTGATTGTTAAGATCCCATAGGAAACGTCTCAGGTTACGAATGTAACCATGGTTCCCTGAGAGGGAATGAGACACTGCGTCCTCTGAAGGGACACCATGGGGAACACCTCGTCGTGACCCGTGTCTGAAGCATACTCTGACGTCGCTACCGGCGCGACTATAAATATGTGCCCGTAGGACCCGTCACTTATCTTCTTCATGAAGCTTGCGTCCGAAGCATGGCAGGGAGCTAGAGGACGCAGTGTCTCGTTCCCTCTCAGGGAACCATGGTTACATTCGTAACCTGAGATGTTCCCTGTCAAGGGAACTTCGAACTGCGTCCTCTGAAGGGACACTATGGGGAACAGTATACCCACGCCGCCATGCTGAGGGGAGTGCAGGCCAGAATCATGGCAAACACTAAGTACCAACTCTACCATTTCACCATGAGTGGCCCCGGGACGGTTCGACGGCTGTCCATGACATTATCCCTTATGGCCAAAGGCCTAAGCTACATACCCAACTTACCTGAAGGGCCTCGGCCCGGGGTAGAGCTGAAGGCTTGGAATCACGAAAGATTCCTTTAAAGGGATACGGCCAAGAACCTAGCACTGTTTATTACCGAGTCTTGCCTGTCACAAAGGAGGGGCTCTGGAAACGCACAGCATGTGGGAGCTAAATCTCCAGGGAGGCCTGGTGAGGCCTTCTACCTGACAACCACAGTAAGTGGGAGCTCACTTTCAGAGAGACCTGGTGAAGCCTACTATCTAAAAAAAAAAAACACAATGTGCGAGAGTCCACACAGCCCCTCATGTTGAGGGAAGCAATGCTTGGGGTGTGTAACAAATACACACTGGTTGAATGAAGCCCAAGGAACCTTGGGGCTAATCATCTTAAGAAAGGGAACGAAGCGGAGCACGTAACCCTTACCGTACAGGATTTTAGAAAGTGCGCAGAGCCTTGCGTGCACGCTTACCACTTACGTGGATTTGAGACAGTGCACAAAGTGTTCACGTGCACACTGCCGAAAAGCCTGTGATCGTGGCCAGAGCACAAGGCTGGAACTGAGCACTGTAAAGGAAGCTCACAGAGTTTGTAAGTAGACATATCACCACCAGCAACATAACACCCATAAGCAGAAAGGGTTACATACCCACCCTCGACACTAGCCTTCTGCGCCAGTCTTCGATCCTCAGATCGAGATGGGCCAGGACCCCTTTGTTGTTCGGGCTCTGCTGCTGCGTATGATTTACCATTTAAGCGGGATGTATCCTGGAAGGGCTTAGATGGCAAAGAGGGAGATTTTAGAAAGGATGTTCCCCCACTGAGAGATAGCTAGCCAGCATCTCTTCTACAGGGGGCATCCTCTCAGCCGTTCTCGTGCATGCCATCGATATCAGCATAACTTGTATGCTGAAACCGATGGATGCGAGAGAAAAATGGCCTCTTCCATTCCTTTTCGACTTCTGCTTGTAAGTCAGGCAAGAATGGGAGGCTCATCTGGCCTGGCGGGCTATGGTCAGATAAATAACGCTCATCGAGGCTCCCTCGCGACGTTACCTTTCTGGCACGCTTCCATGGCAAGTTTATTTTTATTTATTTTTTTATTTTTTTTTTATTTTGCCACGGCGCGATCCATAACTACTACACACCTCAGCAAGATCCACCTGTGATCCCCACGAGCTCATTCTCCTCCGTGCCTCGGCAACGGCGGGTCCTGAGCCGCGAGATCCAGATGACAAACGAGAGCGGAGCTTTTTCAAAGAAAAATGCTCGCAGTGCGCGCAGATTGCCCCCTCAAGGACATCACGCGCATGCCCTTCGCCCAAACAAGACACAAAGACTGTGTGTTTCATCAGGTGTCAAATAATGCTGACATGGATGCACACACTGTTTAAACGCCTTGCTAGTGGATGCCATGATAACAATAATAGATCGCTCTTACCGTTCTGGTTGTTTCTCAGATGCATGCTTCAAACAAAACAGTCAATGAAGACGAAGAAGATAAGTGACGAGTCCTACGGGCGCGTATTTATAGTCGCGTCGGTAGTGACGTCAGAGGCTGTCGCCAGCCAACACGTTGGCGTTTTTCAAAGTATGCTTCAGACACGAGTCACGACAAGTAGTTCCCCATAGTGTCCCTTCAGAGGACGCAGTTCGAAGTTCCCTTGACAGGGAAATGTATTGCTCAGTGGTTGACTTTTTTTTGGAAGTAATGTAGACACAAATGTAAGATGATAAATATTTGACAAAATAAGAAACAAAGAATATCTCTTTATTGTTTTGCTGCAATCTCTATCAAGACTTCATTATATGCATATTTTATTGCTCAGCGGTTGCTCTTTCTAACCTCAGGAGACTTAGATGTTATTCTCATGTCATCTACGTTAATATTTGTCTGTTTCTCTCTTGTTCCGAGGTCACCGTGGCCACCAGATCCAGTCTGTGTCCAGATCAGAGGGTCACTGCAGTCACCCGGATCCAGTACGTATCCAGACCAGATGGTGGATCAGCACCTAGAAAGGACCTCTACTGCCCTGAAAGACAGCGGAGACCAGGACAACTAGAGCCCCAGATACAGATCCCCTGTAAAGACCTTGTCTCAGAGGACCACCAGGACAAGATCACAGGAAACAGATGATTCTTCTGCACAATCTGACTTTGCTGCAGCCTGGAATTGAGCTACTGGTTTCGTCTGGTCAGAGGAGAACTGGCCCCCCAACTGAGCCTGGTTTCTCCCAAGGTTTTTTTCTCCATTCTGTCACCGATGGAGTTTCGGTTCCTTGCCGCTGTCGCCTCTGGCTTGCTTAGTTGGGGTCACTTCATCTACAGCGATATCATTGACTTGATTGCAAATAAAAACAGACACTATTTAAACTGAACAGAGATGACATAACTGAATTCAATGATGAACTGCCTTTAACTATCATTTTGCATTATTGAGACACTGTTTTCCAAATGAATGTTGTTCAGTGCTTTGACGCAATGTATTTTGTTTAAAGCACTATATAAATAAAGGTGATTGATTGATTGATTGATCATGTATTTCTCATTTTAGTCTCAACAGTGTCTAAGTTCTGAAATAAGGAATCCAAAATGGCAATGGGAGAGAAACGTGTGAGAAATATGGGAGATCTCTATATTGTCTTGCTGTAATTTCTTGCAAGACTATATTATAAAATGTTGTTTTGCTCAGAGGATGCTGTTGCTTTTTTTAATTGCAATGGGGTTTTTCACCTTTAATGGTCAGGACAGGAAACAGTTGGACAGGTGAGAATTGAACAGGAGCAGGAAAGTATATTTAGCTGGGATTTGAACCCATGTTGTCTGAGGTGCAGTTGTTCCTTCACGTTGCTCACTGCCTACAAGGCTATAGCTCTGACAGAGGTTATTCTATGCTCAGGATACTAAGAGGTGATTCTCTTATATGCCTCGTTGAGATATCAGCTTTGTCTTAATTTGTCTTCAGTTTTATTTTAGGTGAACCGTTAAACTTTTACTAATATTCTTACCAATAACAATCGTATGTGCCCTCCAGAAGTTTGCACTCTGCAAGTGAGTCTTTACTCATTTTCAAGAAACATTTAAAGACTCAATATTTTTGGCCACTTAACCAACTAATACTAGCACCTACCTTTTCTCTTCTTGTCTATCATATTCTTTAACAAAAAGAAAAGAAAAAAAAGTGTTCTGTACTAGATTAACTGAGACTTGTCATGGCACTTGTATACTGTTGTTGTTCTCATGTTGTCTGGTTGTTTCTATTGTTCTCATTTGTAGGTTGCTTTGGATAAAAGCATCTGCTAAATGGTTAAATGCAAAGCTTTAGAATAGATCTCGACAACTGTACACACTGTGCTCAGATATGTATCCTAAGCTAGAGACTCTGTTTCTCTCACATTTGTCTCCTCAAAACTTCTGAAGAGGTCTCAACAACATTGCAAACTGTGCTCAGATACAGGTGCTTCTAAATAAATTTGAATTTTGAGGAAAAGTTCATTCCTTTCAGTAATTCAACTCAAATTGTGAAACTCATGTATTACATAAATTCAGTGCACACACACTGAAGTAGTTTAAGTCTTTGTTTTTTTTAACTGAGATGATTTTTGTGTATATATATATATATATATATATATATATATATATATATATATATATATATATATATATATATATATATATACATATATATATATATATATATATATATATAGAATTGTTGGCCTTCTGGAAAGTATGTTTATTTACTGTACATGTACTCAGTACTTGATAGGGGCTACTTTTGCTTTAATTACTGCCTCAATTCTGCGTGGCATGGAGGTAATCAGTTTGTGGCTCTGCTGAGCTCAGATTTTTACCGGCCTCCTTTATCCACTGGTTTTACAATGATTTTCTTGTTTTCTGATAACCACTTAAGTGCTGTAGATTTGTTCTTTGTAAGGTCTGTTCTTATTATAATCAAGTGTTCTTTTCAACAACTGACAGCCGTGAAACAACACAATTAAGCATAAAATAAATTCCGGTTGGAACATTATTGAAGGTGACAGCACCCTTAGGACAATTTGTCAAGAAAAAACCTATGGTCAGTTATGTTCACCAACTATATGAAATAAGGTAGTTCGCAGCTATATTCCTGCCCCTGTAAAGATAACGTTGCTTGGATCTCTAGTAGGGAATTCTAGATGTGGGCAGTGTAAACAATGTGACAGCAGGATTTATCAAAGTATAGACCAGAATATACAATACAGTCCATGTTCTTATCCTACCTGGAAACACTATACAAAAATTTTAGGTTTGATAAGTATATGTTACAAATAGTTTATCTTTGTAAAAGTAAAAACTCTTACAAAGTCACATGTCTCTTGTGAAATTATTGATTTATTTATTAAGAATATATCCCTTTATTTACTTGGTTACATCTTATTGCATTGTCATATAAATTCAGGCCTATAGTTTTGAGCCCAATCACACTTTTATTTTCAAATATAATTATTATTTGTTAATAATAATTACAAATGCATTAATCTTAGAAGGTACTCTTATGTCTCTGATCAACTGTAAAAGCAAGAACCATTCAAGCTGTTTTAAGACATGTACGTAATTCATTTTCTGAATGTTTTTATGAACAGTGCTTTTCAGAAATGTGTCATAGAGATAGAATATAACTTACATGCTACTAATTTTCTGCTTAATATTTTGGAAAAGATCGTATGTACATTTAAAGGGAATAGTGTAAGATACTTCAGCCTGAGGCTTAGTAAGCTCTAGTGGCATTGCCTTATGCTGGGACTAAGTCATAAACATTCACTGTCATGAAGATGCCATGTGCAAGTGTCACATGGGACTCATTCCTTGTACTCATCTTAGATTTGCCCTAAGCTGACAAATACTGAGAATTATAGAGGATAGTGTTTATGTTCTCAACAGGGGTCATTCAGATAGTGAAGGTCAAGGGTAATATTAGTTAAATAGGCCATAAGGAACTACTGATAAACAGTCTCATCTGTTTCTGAGATGTCATGAGATCCAAAAGCCTTAGATTTTTTTTTAATGACTGAGGCAGTGTTTGGTTCTGTTACTAATGTTCAAAGAGTCCATTATGGCTTCTACATAAATCCGGTTTATGTCTATTTGTGTAACTGAAAAAAGCAATGTTTAAACTAATTTTAGTTATTTAGTCTACCAGTAAATAACACTTTCAATTTTGTTTAAATAGTATTTTTGTTTGAGTCTAGAGTGTTCATGTGCAGAACATGTACTGACTAGGTTTACTGACTGCACAATTTATTGTGATTGTTATTAATATTTTTATTAATTAATTATTAAGGTATTTTGAAGAGATTATTCCAGTGTCTTTTTTTTTTTCTTTTCTTTTTTTATTTATGTAACCCTTGTTCCCTGAAGAGGGAATGGAGACGGATGACCAACAAATTGCGATCTCGCTTAGAGAGAGATCTTATCATCTGATCATGGTTGTATCTCTCAATTTGTGCTATTGGATCTTAGTCCTGCGTTCAACACTACTGACCACAACATTCTCTCGAATATACTAGAAAACTTTGCTGGCATTAATAAAAGTGCATTAGCATGGTTCAAATCATACTTATCTGACTGCCATCAGTTTGTTGCAGTAAATGAAGAAGTATCATATCAATCACAAGTGCAGTATGGAGTATCCCAAGGCTCAGTACTAGGGCCATTTCGCTTCATGCTTTACATGTTACCCTTGGGAGATATCATCAGGACGCACAGTGTTAGCTTTCACTGGTATGTTGATGATACTCGGCTCTATATTTCTTTGAGGCCGAAAGAAATATGGCAGTTTGAAAAATTAACGGATTGCATAGTCGATATAAAAACCTGGATGAGGATCGTAACACCATTCGTAGTACAGGAAGAAGGAGGCGGGAACCAGCGAACATTTAAATAAAACTTTAATAACAAAATAAACACAAAACAACGTGACCGAACCAAAACACAAAATAAAATCCAGGCCTGGTCCTCTCTTGTCTTTCACTACCATCACTCCTCCTTTTATCCCTCTGAAGCTCTTCCATGGTGCTTGAAAATGGTGACTGGCGCAGGTGTTGCTCATGATCACTTTCACTCCACTAGCCTCGCTCCGTTCCCATGGCTCTCAGCACCAACCCACTTGTCTCAAGGAGTAATTTCTTACTGCTAAATTCTGAAAAAGAAACAGAGGTGTTAGGCAGCCTAAAAGCTCTGCATGTAATAACCTAAAACACTGTCTAAGACTTAATGGGTGCTCTGTCAATTCTTCGTCATCTGACCTAGGTGTGCTATTTGATAGCAATCTTTCTTTTGAAAGCCACATTTCTAGCATTTGTAAAACTGCATTTTTCCATCTCAAAAATATACCTAGAATATAAAAATCAACTGAAAACTGCAGATCCTAACATGTTTTGGAAGCAGACACACTCTGTCAGTTTAAGTCTAGATGAAGACCAAACTCTTTAACCTGGCTTTCACATAACACACTTAAACATTTCTAACATTAAAATCCGTTTTTAGGCTGCATTAATTATGAAAACCGGAACCGGGAACCAGAGGCGGACAGAGTTCACAGGTTCATTACTTTCATTCATTTCATTCATTACTAGTAAAAGTACAGATAGACCTTGCTAAATTTTACTCAAGTACAAGTAAAAGTACTTCAATCAGGCGTCTACTTAAGTAAAGGTACTGAAGTACTTGTTTTAAAAGTACTTGAGTATGAAGAGTACAAGATTACATTTTCTAAATATTGCATTACTACTGCCACAGTTCTTACATTTACTGTATGTACAGAAACGTTCTACATGGAGTTATGAAAAATGTTCATGTTAATACCTTGGAGAATGTAAAAGGAGTTGAAAGTGAAATAAAGTAATTTAATCTGTTTACTATGTTGCTTTATTTAACATTTCTCACTTGCCCACAAGGCAATAGCACAATGGCAGTGCTCTGACAAAAGAGTTTTAATGGATTTTTTGCAACCACATTTAAACCTGACTGTGTTAAACACACCGCATACTCAAGAACATCAAAGCAAATGCTAAGCTTAAATTAATGTGTAATATCAGAAAAGAAAATTCAGCTAACAATTGTGTGTACATGTCAGTTTCTCTGTTTTTTCATCAATCAAATCAATAAACCTAAACCAGCAAAGGCATTATAGCAATATTTTGACACACCTCTGAACCTGACTGTGTTATACACGCACCATAGAAGAGAAAATAATAAAGATTAAAGAAAATCAGCTAATCAGCTGTGTTTAGGTCAGCATACAAAGGAAAAATAAAATTCAGCTTTGAGTGACAGTATTAAGCTCCTTTCTCTCACATTGACATACAGGCAAAGGCAGGAGAAAATACTTTCAGCTGAGTAACACCATTCTCACACACACAATCTTTGGGCCCTATCATACACCCAGCGCAATGCGACACAAGGCGCAGCACAGCACAAGTGTACATGGTAGTTTCAGTCCGACACCATTCGCATTTTCCCGTCCAACGCAATGTTGTTTAATTAGCAAATGCATTTGTGCCCATTTGTGCGCACATGGGCGTGCTGGTTTAAAAAAGAGGTGTGTTCAGGCGCATTGCTGGCACATTGCTATTTTAAGGAGCTGAAAATAGTCTGTGCCATAGACCTACTCAAACCTTGGTCTAAAGCCTAAAGTCAATGGCGCAATATTGTTTTGTTATTTAAAGAGTGCGTTGGTAGAAAATGCCTCTCTGGGCGAGTCCACAGTGTGCATTGACTTTGCTTATTACATACATGGATGCGCATCACACAAACATGCCAAATATTAAAAACAAAAGGATTACAGTGTAAAATAATATTATTGTGTAGGCTACATAAATATAAAATTTAATGATGCATAGTCATTGCATGTATTAGATTTAGGCTACCTATTTGCAATTTAGCCTATTACTGACTCATCACGCGGAGTTATTTGAAAACATGCACTGCTACTTTATCCCATGCCTTCTTCACCTCGGGAAGCTTTGGTGGATTCCTGCTTGTACCGTAGATGATCTGCTCTCGCGCTTTGACTTCACGCATGAGCAGATTGGTTTCTTCGCTTGAAAAGTGTTCAGCTATTGTGGCAACAAATTCCGCCATGTAAATAGCAATCCACCACAGTGCAAACGCATCTCGCTCTTAAAGGGAATAGGAGAGGAACGTTACGCCCATTACTTATTAAGAGTATACAGACAACCTATTCCAGAAATGTGCCCCAGTGCACGGACTTGTTAAAATAGCAAAAGTGAATTTGCAAAGGCCCTGAGTCTGCTTTACACTTTGCGTTTAGATCATTAAAATAGGGCACTCTGTATGACAACTCTGTGTGTGTGTGTGTGTGTGTGTATGTGTGTGTACTTTACTTCAATTCAATTAAATGTCATGAAGTCTTTGGCGGAAAGCTGAAGGTGACTGCTGATAGGCTGTCCCAATCAGTGGCGCCTGGACAATCCAATCACATTTGAGAGGGAAACAACAGATCCCCTCAAAATTATACTTAAGTACTGTACTCAAGTAAATGTACTCCGTTACTGGAACAGTTCCCATAACACACAATGTATTTGTTACATCATTAGAAGAATGGCATCTACATTATTATTAGTCTGATTCTCTCTTATTCCGAGGTCACCATAGTCACCAGATCTAGACTGTATCCAGATCAGTTGGTCATTGCAGTCACCCTGATTCAGCTCGGAAGTTGGATCAGCACCTGGACAGGACCTCTACAGCCCTGAATATCAGCAGAGACAAGGACAACTAGATGAACCCAAGAGACAGATCCACAGTCAAGACCTTGTCTCTTAGACAGACAAGACCACAGGAAACTTCATGATTCTTCAGCACAGTCTGACAAGAGGAGAACTTTCCCCCCAACTGAGCCTGTCCTGTCTATGTAGCATCTCAATGACTGGACGGGGCAAAACAAAGCTATGACTGGGTCTGCCTCCTCCGGGGGCAGGGCTTGCAGGCTCATTACCTGATCTCTGGAGAGAGTAGTGGGAACCTTGGGCACATAGCTTGGCCGGGGCCTCATAATTTACCTGGGAGTCAGCTGGCCCAAACTCTAGATAAAATTGACTTCAGGACTTGACGTCTCTGTTCTCTCATGGATGGAGGGTTACATTTGTCACTGAGATGATCTCATTCAGTCTGTCACTCTCTATGTCATGTCAGATGACCGATGAATAAGAATCCCTAGCAAAGGGCCACAGAAACTGCCCCTTTCAGTGTCCCCTGGAACCCTTATATGCCCTTTCTTTTTGGTATAGGCCAGGGCAACAAGAAGACCAGCTACTACTGCTATTGCAACTACCCACTCAGTAAGACTGGATAACACTGGGGAAATGTACCCAAAACACTTAGGACAGGAATGTTGCGGAAACCCCATCCTACCCGTAGGAGGTTTCAGAACAACTTACACATATGAACAAACGTTTAGGTGCATATGGAAGATTAGAGGTGAATGCAACCCTCTTGAAAAAAAGAAGCCAGTCTGTCGGGGAAACACAGGCTGTATGCTATACTATGGATTTTACACAAATGGAATCCACTTAGGTCTCTACATATGGAACCGGATGCCGGATGCTCCTCCAAAGTCGGGCTGCCGAAGGGACAGAAGAGCTCGACAGGGTCAACTATATAGATTCTCTGGAGTGGTCTTAACAAGCTAACTGGCAGCTGGGGCCTCTCAGTGCTTCTACAAATTTGAGGTCAGAACACAGGAGGATACTGGCTCCACATGAAGGCTATAGAATCTAGCAAACATGTTGGGGGTCTTTCAGTCAGCAGTTCTACAAATATCTGTTAACGAGGCACCATGAGCTAGCATCTGGGAGGATGCAAAACTTGGAGTAGAGTGAACCGGATGACCAGATGGTCGTGGTTGGCAGCAATCACAGACATGTAGACTTTAAGGGGTGGAGGTAGGGAAGAACATCACTCAGCAAACAAGTTCCATTTCAAGGCATATGCGTGTCTCATAGATGGTGCTCTTGCTGAAGAGATGGTGTCAGCTACCTTTTGGGGTAGGACACCTAGAACCTCCGCGTCCCGTCCAGGGACCATACATGCAGTTTCCAGACGTCTGGACTTGGGTGCAACAGGGTGCCTTGTCTCTGAGTCAGTAGATCCTTCCTCAGAGGAATCTACCAAGGAGGGACTGTCACAAGGAGCATCAGTTCTGGGAACAAAGTCTGAGTGGGCCAGTAAAGCGCCACAAGCAGGACCTGCTCCTCAACCTCACTGATCTTGCACTGTCCACCTGAGCGGCTCCAAAATGAATCCAAATCATCTGGACCATCTGGGGATGGAGTTTCCATACTCCCAGGAGCACATCTTGTGACAGCTCATCAGCTGCCTGGTAGTGCAAACCAGGAATGTGAATGGCAAAAGTGACCTTGGATGCTTCTGATCACAGAGAAGGAGGTGGTGGGAGAGTTGCCACAGGAAGATATACCACCTTGCAATTGTGTTGACTCTGTGGGCCAGTATGTGCTTGCCTCATAAGCGCCCTTTGAGAAGGATCAAGGCAAAACGCAATGCGAGCAACTCTAGGAAATTGATCTGCCAGTATAGTTGGGTCATCAGCGGTGACTAGCCCTGACTCTGGAGGGTCAGCGGTGACTAGCCCTGACTCTGGAAGGTCAGCAGTGACTAGCCCTGACTCTGGAAGGTCATCAGTCACTAGCCTTGACTCCGGAGAGTTCACTAGAACCTGACTTGACTCCGGAGAGTTCACTGGAACCTGACTCGACTCTGGAGAGTTCACTGGAACCTGCCTCGACTCTGGAGAGTCAACTGGAACCTGACTCTACTCTGGAGAGTTCACTGGAACCTGACTCGACTCCAGAGGGTCAGCTGTGACTGTCATCCTGTGCAGCGGTGCTGGGCAAGCAGCCATATTGGGCCATGACTCTGGATAGGCGGCCATCTCGTGCTGTGGTGCTGGGCTGGCGACCATCTTGTACTGTGCCACTGGTCCGGTGGCCAATTTGTGCATTGGCGCTGGGTTAGCGGCCATCTGGTGCTGTGGTACTGGGCTGGTGGCCATCTTGGGTTGTGGCGCTGGACTGGTGGCCATCTTGTCTCGTGACGCTGGGCTGCCATCTTATGCAACGGGGCTGGGCTGGTAGCCATCCTGGGCAGTGGTGCTAGACTGACGACCACCCCAACGGAAGAGACCGGAGTGGCTGGGGCATCCCACGGAAGCCGATGCTGTAAGTAGCGCTCTAACTGTGCCATCTCCTCCTGAGACACTGGGTCATCCAGCCTGCCATTAAAATAGTCATTTAGGGCCGCATCATTGTAACCCATGCCGTCGGCCAGGGACCAGAACACCTGAGCCAGGGCCCCCACTTCATTGCCCTCTTGACGGAGGGCTTTCAACCGAAGGTACTTGGTTCTCCGCTCCGCCATCTTGGCTGGGGAACGGAAAAACGACATACCGCTGGTTCCTACTGTGACGGAGTCCTTCTGTCACGATTGGTGTTACAAGAAACACGGCGAGAGAACCAATTCCAGGTAAGTCATTTACTAAATTGTAATCCAAAGGGGTAAACAGTCCAGGCAGGGTCAAAACCAGAATATGCAAACATGAAAACAAGACAAGAAGACAAGGCAAGGGCAAGACTGATTTGACAGACATGAATAATCATAAGACATTAAACAAGGACTCCGTAACACTGAGGGGAACAATCAATTAACTCAAACAAGGAGGAAGGTGACCAAATAACGGAACAGGAAGTTGATAAGGTGAAAGGAGGACACCTAGTGGAAACCCAGGGAACACAACCCGGACACTGTGACACAAATTCACTAGTTCACGCTTACATATAATTAGCTGAGGTATGGTATGCGTATTTGGCGTGCTGTCCGGGGAAGGGGTCCGAGCTCGGGAATTGCCCGAGAGTACTAGAGTACCCCCCCTTCCCCGTATATTGTAAAGTGAACTTGAAGTGGGGAGATGGGGTGGAGGAGGGATGCTGATAAACCGTCAATGGATAGAGGTAAGTCAGCGATATTTATACTGTGGGATTGATTACTTGATTGTGGTCCACCTGTGATGATTAGGCTATAAGTATCAGATAAGCAGATAAGTATCTGACGCGCTCCTCCCGAATCTTCATTGATAATTACATTTCACTAGTTCACGCTTACATATAATTAGCTGAGGTATGGTATGCGTATTTGGCGTGCTGTCCGGGGAAGGGCTCCGAGCTCGGGAATTGCCCGAACCTAGAGTACCCCCCAAAAAGGCAAATGTACAAGAGGACAGCCGCCAGTTTAAAGAATGCCCCCCAAAAAAGCAGAGTACTGGCGGGGGCTGATTTGGTTTCTGAGAAGTTATCTCGTTGGCAGGCTGGAAGGGCCTACGTACTCCGGAGGGAGCGACTTGGGCGTTGGGAGAGTAGGCCCTACCGGCTGCAGCTAGTGAACCACGTGGTTGTTGGCGCCCGGTCGGTAGGGCTCGGGCCGATGCTCAACTGGAGCTTTTTGGCGTTGGAACGGTGAGCCCTACCGGCCGATGAGGAGGAGTGGCGTGGTTGTGGTGCCCGACCGGGAGGACCCGAGTTGCCTCGACCGGAATAGGTCACGGTGTCGGCGTACGAGCCCTACTGGCTGATAGCCCCTGCTATTCAGTGGGTGAAGGGCCTAACGCTGACCGAGAGGGCCCATGAAGCCTCCGACAGGAGATTGAGACTCAGGATGACGGACGTCTGGGTCCTCTCGGTTTGGCAGATAAAAAGCTTTTGGGCCAGCCGACAAGGAGGACTCTGGCAACATCCGAAGGGAGATCCCGACTCACGGCATTGGATGGATGAGACTCGCTTGCGGCTGGCAAGCATAGGCCCGTCCAGGAGACTCTCGCCAGACGTCTGAAGGGAGCACACGCGACAGACGGGTAAGCCTCGGCGGACGGGGAGGGTTGGAAAGGAAAACCCGACTGGGAGGACTCTCGCAGCATCCGATGGGGCCTCTAACTCAGAACATCGAACGGGTAAGCCTCGCCAGACGGGGTTAAAAGATAGCTGAGGGTAGCTTTTTTTTTTTTTTTTTTTGCAGGATTTGGCGAGAGGACGAGACTCGTAGCGTCGGACGGTTAAGCCTCGCCTACAGTCAAATGGAAAGGTAAGTTGCGTGGCCGAGAGACTGTTACCGACGTTCGAAGGGAGCACACACATCGAATGGGTAAGCCTCGCCGACCGTAGAGTGGAAACGTAAAGCAAGTCTGTCCAGGAGGCTCTCGCCAGCGTCCGAAGGGAGCACACACATCGAACGGGTAAGCCTCGCTGACCATAGAAAAGGAAAAGGTAAGGTTGTCTAACCGGGAGGCTCTCACCGGCATCCGAAGGGAGCACACGCATCGAACGGGTAAGCCTCTCCGGATGGCAGACAGAAAAGGTAACGATAGGTGGCCAGGAGGCTCTTGCCAGCGTCTGGCGGGGACAAAACTGGGTGAGCCTCGCAGGCCGTAGGATGGAAAAGGTAAGTTTGCGTGGTCGTTAGGCTGTCGTCAGCGTTTTAAGGGAGTTTGCTACTCCCGGCAAGAGACGGGTTAGCCTTGGCGACCATAGGAAGGAAGGAGAGTTTATTGTGTGTTTGGTACTTGCAGCATTTGAACAGCTTGCTTGTAGGTTTGTAACCTAAACCACACGGTAAGGTCGTGGTTGGCTGGCCAGGAGGCTGTCGCCAGCGTCCGATGGGAGCACTCGCATCGGACGGGTAAGCCTCACTGGCCGAGGGTGGAAAAGGTCAGGTTGTCTAGCCGGGAGGCTCGGACCGACGTCCGATAGGAGCTTAGCTCCAGGAATCGAATGGGTAAACCTCTCTGGCTGAAGGACGGAAAAGGTTGTCCGGCCGGGAGGGTCTTAACTTCGTCCGACAGGAGCTTAGCTCCCGGATAGAACGGTTAAGCCTCGCTGGCCAAAGGACGGAAAAGGTAAGGTTGTCTAGCCGGGAAGCTCTCGCCTACGTTCAATGGGAGCCTTGACTCCATGCATTGGACGGGTAAACCTCTCCGTACATAAGACAGAATGCCAAAGCAGGTAGCCGGGGGCTTTCACCTACGTCCGAAGGGAGTGTGAGCTCCTGGCAACGAACGGGTAAGCCTTATTGGCCGCAGAATGGAAAAGGTGAGGTTGTCTGGCCGGGAGGCTCTCGTCAGCATCCGATGGGAGCTCGTGCTCCTGTCATCGAAGAGAGAAGCCTCGCTGGTCATAGGATAGAAAAGGTTAGGTTGTTTGGCCGGGAGGAGCGGTATTTATTATATCAATCAATAGGGATGTGTCGCTGGGTTTTTTATTTTATTTTATTTTTTAAATATGGCCGATGAGGGTTTGGTGGGCTTTCTTTATATGAAACTGGTTTATTCTGATGTAGCTTTGGTATGCTTCTGAGGACCATCTTCCTAGAGTTTGGATCTGTTGGTTGGAGAGGCCTTTTTGTGCAGCTGAAGTTGATGCCCCGATGCGAAATGAATGGGTGGAGAAATTGTTCGCTGGGATACCTGATAATTGCAGGATGCATTTGAGGTGTTTTTGGAACTAGAAACGAGTGACTGGTTTTTTGGACTCATCGGTGAATAGGGGTTCGTGTGGGGACTTTGCCTGGGAATTTCTAAGGTGTAAAAAAGCGAGGATGGATTGGTAAGGCTGGATTGGGGAGGGGAGATTGAAAATGTATATGAAATGGCCTTTGTTGGTTTGGTCTGTTTTGCTTTGTTTGATTAAATAAGCGATTGTTTCGTCATCTAGTATGGTTAGGTCTGACACAGTGGGGTTGATTTTAGGATTAAATTTGGGAGAGATCGTAAGCTCCGAGCACCTGAGAAAACCGAAAAAGGCAAGGATGAACATGGCGTCGAGCGTGCGGGCAATGCTGAGGGGTTGGTAATTTGTGCGGAGGGTGTGGATACATTTTGTGAGGATATCTAGCGGTATGGGTTTTCTGGTGTCTGGATGGGTGGGCTCGGATCGCTGGATCCCTTTAATTAGGAGGGAGGTTTGTGAATTGTTTATTTCGGGTGAAGGAGCGCTGGTCATTAGTTTGTGAAAAAACTGGACTCCCCTCAGGTAGTTTTTTATAGATCCGACTTGGAGACCCTTGGCGCCGTTGAGGAACGAAATGAAAGAGGTGATGGAGAGTAGAGAAAAATCTGGGAAAGGGATGTTATAGGTGAGGTGAAATGACTTAAAGCACCTCCACGCAGTCACGTATGACTGGAGGGTTCTGGGAGAGACTGCTTGGAGAATAGAGTCCAGTGATGCTTCGAGGAGTGGTTTTAGAGAGTGAGTTACTGGAATATTAATTCTGAATAGTGAGGAACCGGAGTGGGGAATTAGTCCGCTTCTGAAGCCAGCGTCCTGAATTTCTGAAACAGAAAACGAGACAGGGAGTCAGCAATTTGGTTTTCTGTACCTGGGACGTGCTTTGCGCTAATTATGAATTGGTCGCATGCTGCGATCCATATAAGACGTCTAAGGAGAGGCATGAGGGCGGGGGAGTGAGAACGGCCTTTGTTTATGCACTGAACTATGGCTTCGTTGTCGCAGTGCACTAAGATGCTTTTAGTTGTCCATTCATTGCCCCACAGGAAGGCTGCTACCACGAGGGGATAGAGCTCGAAAAGAGCTGAGGACTGGGTCGAGTCCTGCATCTGGGGGGGCCATGTGGACGCGAACCAACGGCCTTGGTAGAACCTCCGAAACCGATTGAGGGAGCCGCATCTGTAAACAGCTGCAAGTCAATGGGAGACGAAATTAAATTGTTATAAAAAAAAAGAAAGCCCGTTCCATTGTCTAAGGAACAGGATCCATAATTTAAGTTCGTCGCGGCATGCGTGGGTTAGGGGGATGAGGTCCTCGAGCGCGTGAACTGATGATGCGAGTGTTAGAAGGTGCGCGAAGAATGGGCGTCCTTGTGGAATTATGCACATGTGAAATTTAAATGCCCGAGCAGGGAAAGAAGTTCGCGTTTAGAACAACAAGGGCTGTCGAGGAGGGTGGATGAGACGAGAATTATTCTATCGATCTTTTCCTTTGGCAGGGAGAGCTGAAAATTAGCTGAGTCGAGGTAGATGCCGAGGAACTCTATGGTTGTGGCGGGACCCATGGTTTTTTCCTGAGCGATGAGAATCCCGAGCTCGGAAAAAACTTTTTGGACGGTGAGGATATGGGCGACTGGGATTGCCTTGGACGATTAAATGACCAGGAAGTCATCTAAAAGACGGATAATATGTGAGATTGTGTAATTGTTGGAAAGGATCCAGCAAACGGCTTCTGATAGCATATCGAAAATTTTGGGGCTGCTTTTGCATCCGAAGGTTAACCGGACGGCGAAATAGTATTTCTCGAGCCATCGTATCCCGAACAGGTGCCAAAAATCCGGATGGATAGGCATCACTTTGAAAGCAGAAGTGATGTCTATTTTTGCTAACCAGGCTCCTCGGCCCGCAATTTTAATCAGTTCGACTGCCTGATCTATGTCTTGGTATTTGAGTGAAAATTCGTCGAGGGGTATCAAACTATTAATGCTCGGGACTGTGGAATTATGCGGAGATGACAGGTCTACTATTAGGCGTTTCTTACCAGAAAATTTTCTCGTTACTCGGCCACGGGTTGCGGGGCTGGGTTGGGCGGCCAGTATGGCCAGGCATTTGCTTGGGCCGCGGGCCCGAAGCTGGGATGGGCTAGAGTCGGGGCTGTGTAAGGCGGCCAGTTCGGCCAAACGTTAGCGTGAGCGGCGGGCTCGGAGCTCGGCAGAGCGGCCAGGAGCCTCCTTGGGCTTCAGCGCCCTGTGCTGTTGGAATTGGAGCCGCGGAGGGAGGCTGAGCTCCGGCCGACATAGCGAGCACCCCTGCGGTCGGAACCGGGGCGCGGCCCAGGCTTGCTGAAGGCCTCTTGCTACGGTTTGATAGCCGCTGCGAGCTAGGCCTAGCGGCGGAGGATGGTGGAGTGCTTTGAGGCGAATTTTGAGGTACTCCTTTCTTTTGTCGTTTCTTTGGTACAGGGGTTGACTGAGGAGAAATGTTATTATTTAGATTTTTTGTATACAAGTCGTAAAGTTCGGATTTGTTTAACTTGCTTGAGGGTGTGACGTCGTTTTTGGACAGGGCCTGCCTCAGACTCGACACCGTCCATTTTTCGATTGGCGGAATCGTAGGCCTGGCCGAGCGGTAGGAGGACGCGGGGGAGTCAGCCGCGGTTCTCGCCGGAGACGGCGAAGGTAGGCCTAGGCGTCTTGGAAGGCGAGTAGCTGCTCGCGCCGTACCGCGCCCGCGGGTTGGAGCCTGGGGCTCGATTTGGTTGCCACGCCGGGAAGGGGTGGCCTTGGAGCCGGCTGGCTGCAGTGATGGGGCTGGGGAAGAGCTGGATGAGTCTTCTGACGAGGAATCTCGGTTTTGGGACATGGTGCATGCGGACCAAAATGCTGATAAACCGTCAATGGATAGAGGTAAGTCAGCGATATTTATACTGTGGGATTGATTACTTGATTGTGGTCCACCTGTGATGATTAGGCTAAGTATCTGACGCGCTCCTCCCGAATCTTCATTGATAATTACATGTAAATTGGTCTCTCTCTAAGCGTGATCCCAATTCGCCGGTCATCTGATGTGATGTCGATAGTGACCAACTGAAAGGGAACTAAGGGGTTACCTCAATAAGATGCTTATTAATAGCTGTTAAGTTAGTTGTTAAGTTTAAGTATGGGGTTGATCAAGGGATCTAAAATATAATCATGAAGAATAAGGCATTAATGTGTGCTTTATAAGTACTAATAAACAACTAGTATGCAAGTAATATGCTTGCTAATAAGCAACTAGTTAATAGTGAAAATTGGTTCCTTAGCTAAAGTGTTACCTAATTTTTTTAATGATACACTTTATTTTAAGGTGTTCTTGTTACAGTGTAGTTTTTTTTATTGAAATACTGAGTAATATTAATAAAATACATGTACCTACTATATGGTCAGGATTAGGGTTTGGATTACAGCTACTGGTTTTTATAATAGAAAGTACATGTATTGTTATGTGTAATAAGGACACCTTAAAATAAAATGCTACTAAATTAAGGTCACCATAAAAATAAATTGAGTGGAAAAAAATCATAAATTTGTCTTGTTTTTGTCTCTAACACTGGTACATTTTTATGTTCCAGTTTTCTAGTTAAACACATTTCTATAGTTTATGTGACCAATCATTACCTTACTAACTTTACAGTAGATCAGCATGACATGCTGACATTCATAACTTGTCTGCTTAAATCTGTTATGCTGCACTGTGAAATATGCAAAAGAGTGTCATATTGTTGTTGAACAAATTAAACATTACATCTATTTGAAATGATCAGAAAATTATTCTATTTGATACATTTTATGCAGAGATTTACTGTCAGATACAGTACAAGGCCAAGGCTAGGGCTCTGTCCCTTTGGCCTTTATTTACATTTATTTTCAAGAATGTCAAGGTTTCTATGTGTTCTGTCATTTAACACACCACACAACAAGGTATGAAACATTAACTGTATTCTAATACTGTGTTATGCCTCGTGTGACATTTTGGTATACAGGTCCAAAAACAAAAACAAAAAAAACACCTAATATCTGTAAAATAAGCAACATCACCTCCCAAACAAGCAGCCAAAGTAAAAACAGAGAGAAATAAGTTTCACAAATTTAAACCATTTATTAAATTTGTTTGGGACTTAGGTCAAACACTTTCCACAGTTTTGGTTTTGGTTTTGCTTACAGAACAAAATGCTGTTTCAAATTAATTCATGCATGTCGGATCTGAGTGAACAGTAAAAACTAAAAGTCCCTATACAAAATAAGAGCAGAGAATTTGTTACAGTGAGCTTGATTTCTTGAAAGTGAGCTTAATGGCATTTGAAACACTGGATTCAGCACTCAGTGTTAAGCAAACCAGACAGGGCCGGGTTTCCCAATAATGACTGATCTTAGCGCGTAAGTGCATTTTCTAAGAGTAATTTTACAATTGTTCATTATTGTTCCACGTGCATTTCCCAACAATGCACATACAGCAATCGCATGTAGCTGTGCTTTAAGTGCTACTTAGGAGTCGCTATCCGTTTGTTAAGTGCTGAAATGTCACCTTATAGAATGGCTCGTAATTGTAGTTACACGATTGATTATTGACGTTAAACTAATGCCGTGTTCCAGGCAGACAACTTGGATATAATAACTATTATATTATATTATATTATATTATATTATATTATATTATATTATATTATATTATACACTGTAAAAAAAGTTAGACAATTAAATGCAAAAATGTCGGCATAACTAGTGAAAAGATGATGGTTCAACAATTGTAGGACCAACCTAGAATTGATTATAAATTCAATTTGTAAATTCAAGTTAACAAGCATACAAGTTGGGTTGAAGGTAGGAGCATGCACACTGTAACGACCAGTATTGGAAGTAACGGCGTTTAAGTATAACAGCGTTACTAACGGAGTTCAATTTTCAGTAACGGAGTAATCTAATTAATTACTTTTCCCATCATTGCAAAGCCATTATCTTTACTGAGAAATGTAAAGTGTCGCGTTACTACAATTTGGTTGAATAAAATGTGAGGTGTCATGCTTTGGCTATTGGCTACACAGAAAACGTGAGGTGCCTGACACCATTGCAAATCCGATGATGATTGGCTGGGTGGGCGGTGTCCTGCTCACGCTGTCTCACTGCACGCTCTGACAACAACTAAACACAAGACGGCATCAGCGATAATGGCGTTCTCGACCTGGAAGTACAGGAAATTAAAGGCAAGTATGTTTCTTAAAGGGGGGGTGAAATGCTCGTTTTCACTCAATATCCTGTTAATCTTGAGTACCTATAGAGTAGTACTGCATCCTTCATAACTCCAAAAAGTCTTTAGTTTTATTATATTCATAAGAGAAAGATAGTCTGTACCAATTTTTTCCGGAAAAACACGAGCGTCTGTAGGCGTGACGTGTGGGCGGAGCTAAAGAATCACGAGAGCCAGTAGGCTTTTGCGCTGATAGCTTGGAAGCTGTGACATTACCTGAGGACAAAACCAACCAAAACAAACCATTGCTAACAGTCAGATTCAGCGTATATTTATGATCCAGAGGCTGAAATTTAACAAGAGCAGCAGCAACAACAGCGGCTCTATGTGGTATGTACTGAAACTGTGTATATATTTGCTTAGCGGTTTTGGAAAATGATTAAGTTGCACTTTGTCTTTTTTTTTTTTTTTTTTAAGCTGTACATGTGGAAAGTGCAGTTTGATGACAACATCGCATGTTGTTTACTTGATGTGCTTACGCGCCGATAGCTAAGTTAACAACAAAGAGATATTTGAAGCAGTTTTACTCATGCAGTTTGATGACAACATCACATGTTGTTTACTTGATGTGCTTACACGCTGACAGCTAAGTTAACAACACAGAGATATTTGAAGCAGTTTTACTCACCGCATGCGGTTCCAACACACGATTGTGACCCTTTTTCGTTGGGACATTATCCTGCATTATCCTTAAGAAATAAACAATGTGCAAATCCGTCGTCAAACTGGGCCTTGTTTGTAAAACAAGCATCTTCAAAATGCAGGGGAACAAACACAAACACTTACACAACTCCGTTGATGCTCTGTAAAAATAAACTCCATCCACTGGTCCCTTAATGCTGTTTCTCTTTAGGTAATCTGTGCAGGGTTGTCTTGCCCTGGCAACCAAAAACACACTCCTTTTGTGACATTTCACGACGCTCTTGCTTTGATAAGTGAAGTCTGTTGTGCTCTCAGTGCTGTGCTATACGGGAGCGGGCGCTCTTCCGGCAGACGTGCCTCAGGACCCATATAAGGAAATTCCGCTCCATCTAACGTCACACAGAGCCATATTCGAAAAAAACTTTCCGAAACTTGTGACAAACCGGAAGTAGTATTTTTGGAACAGAAATACTCCTTCAATCATACAACTTAATTTTTTAAACTTTGTCCATGTTTAGCATGGGAATCCAACTCTTTAACAGTGTAAAAAACTCAGTATGCATGAAATAGCATTTCACCCCCCCTTTAAACATGTACGCTATGCCCAGGAAAAAAGTCAATTCTGCCAGTTGAGTTCACTCAGCATTTTCAACCATCATTTTTATTCGGATAATTTTCTAAATATTACTGTTATCGTGTCATGTAGTTTTAAAAGTAGTTCATGCGAGAATGTAGTTGTTTTAAACTCAGATATGCGGTTTATTTATAAAGACAGCGTCTATTTAAAAATGTGTTATGGTGATTTTCGGAGATTATCTATTCGCGTCTTTGCTTTGACTTAACATTGAAATCACTCACGCAAGCTGCTCTATTCGCATCTGGTGTGAACGCACCATAAGAGTTGGATAGTGTTCTGTTAATTGTGCAGTAACCTTAGGCCTAATATACAGTTACAGAGATTTGCACTAATGGCCAGTTTTCCCTTTGTTTCTTTTTTTTTCTTTTTTTTTTGTTCCTTTGTTGTTCAAATTTGTTTGTCTTGATTTTGCACTTGGATTTTTTTTATATTAATTTTTTATATGTTTTATTTCTATACATATCATATTGCAGGCTGCAATCTATTATTTTCTAAAATACTTATAGTGTTTTTATTCTTCAATCAGTTAATATCAGTAATAATTATCTTATATATTAAAGATGTTATAGGACGTAATAGCATTATAGAACATAAAAAATACCATCACAGTTACTTTGCTGAGTAACTAATTACTTTTACAATGTGGTAACTGAGTTACTAACTCAGTTACATTTTAGGAGAAGTAATTTGTAACTGTAACTAATTACTTTTTTAAAGTAAGATGACCAACACTGGTAACGACCATGCAATTGGTGCATGTGCAATGAAGCACACCAACACCGAACAGACAAAGGAGCCTCACCCAAGTGAGTGTGGTGGATACGGTGAATAAGCTAAAGCCCCAAAAAATAAGCATACTCCTTTAACTTGCACTTATATTGCTCGTTTTGTAACATGTTTTGTGTTAACAATTTAAATTGTTAAACATAGATCATTTAACCTGTTAACTGTCACTCATGTTTTTGAAGATAGACTAATTTTTTTTTAATTCATGACTGAAAACATTTTGCAACATTGATGTGCCATTTACATGGTAATACAATGCCTGATTTTAAAATGGGTTTTGAAGGATGAATTTTGAGATTTTATGTTTTCAAGTGATATATAACTTCTGATGATTTC
Source organism: Carassius gibelio (assembly GCF_023724105.1). Taxonomy (NCBI): domain Eukaryota; kingdom Metazoa; phylum Chordata; class Actinopteri; order Cypriniformes; family Cyprinidae; genus Carassius; species Carassius gibelio. Next base: position 5,592,357 of record NC_068418.1, read on the forward strand.
TAAAATGTGATAGAGAAAAAGGCAACGAGGAAGTCTTATTTTTAAAAAAGGTCAAAACTCCTTTTGTAATGTAGATTTCTGATGGTGCACTCTTGTCATAAATTAATCTATTACTTTTCCTACATAATTTTTTACAAAAAATATTGGTAAAATATATATTTGGGAGTCTTAGACCTTTCCAACGATATATAGTTTGTCAAGATTAGATTAGATTTGATTGTAATATAGTCAACGTAGGCGTCCCGTATACGGGACGGGGTGACAGTTAGCAGGTTAAAGTATTTAGGACCGGTTGAATGAGATAGTACTAAATGTTTGAATGTTTTTTATGTTTTTTATTTTTATTTTTCTGCCTACTCATTTAATTACTTTTTTTTTTAAGAATGAGTATGGCTAAAGTTACCAATGTGTTGCCGCTGGTTTGAAATAAAACATGGACCAAAATATCAAGCATGTAGTAGTTTTTTTTTAACCTTGTGATGCTGTTTAAAAACACATTTTTAGTCAACTAAACGTACTTTATTAAGTCAAGTGAAAATAACATTAAAAGTTGAAATTACATGACAAAAGGTTTTTTTTTTTTTACTATAAAAACTCAATCAGCTGAACAAAAAGGTCTTAAGGTCAAAAAGGTGCAATCTGCCATTTGTCCTGCAGGTTACTGAATAAATCTGTCTTCTTACGACGCACTTAGGGCTTTACAATTACTCCAGAGCACTCGTAGATCTACAATGATTTTCAAGTGCTACTTAAGTTACGATGCTTTTGGGAAACAGACCATAATATTAAGATCAGTTGTGCGATCGTTTTTACGAACTTCTAAGTCTAACCAAATGTGAGACTTTATTGTAGACTACATTTATCTAAATTCCTAAACATATTAATTATTAGGTATATACTGAACTTGTGCAAATCTTATTAAGAAAACAAACTGGGATTAAAGTGTTAGTAATTGATTCTCTCAGGTTGCGGTCAAGAAATAGTGTCTAACGCTAGAAACTTGGGACTCCATTCACCCTCTGATGATAACATCACTTTTCTCTGTCACTGTTTGAATGAATGTTTGTGTGTTTGTTTTAGTTTAGTTTGTGTGTATTAGAGTAGTTAAATAAAGCCTTGTTTGATTTTACATACCAGTGTCTTGTGCTGTGTGCTTACAAGTTACTGCCTTAAACTGTAGATTATGTTACCTTGCTCATAATCAGTTATCATAATTTTATGATATTATTACCTTAGGCCACGGGATAATATTTTGTCCAGAATTGACAAAATACCCTAATCTCAATTTATCAGTGGACGAACAGTTGATAAAGTGTTAAATATTAATTCTGAATAATTTGCATACTAATTTGGTTCTTATTCACTGTAATTCAATCCCCTTTGAGTTATATTGATCTTAATTCACTTATTAACCTTACATCGCTTAAATTCTGATTCTGGCAATTTATCAGTACTGGCATTTATACGTTTGACACTGTCCATCATAACATACTTCTAGAGAGACTGGAAAACTAGGTTGGGCTTTCTGAAATGGTTCTCAACTGCTTCAGGTCATATTTAGAAGGGAGAGGTTATTATGTGAGTCTAGGAGAGCATAAGTCTAACTGGACATCCATGACATGCGGAGTCCCACAAGGCTCAGTTCTTGCACAGCTGTTGTTTAGCCTGTATATGCTCCCACTAAGGCAAATAATGAGGAAGAACCAAATTGCTATGCTGAGGATGCCCAGATTTACCTAGCCTTATCACCAAATGACTTCAGCCCCATTGACTCCATCTGCCAATGCACTGATGAAATTAATAGTTGGATGTGCCAGAACTTTCTTCATTTAAACAAGGAAAAAACTGAAGTCATTGCATTTGGAAACAAAGACAATTTTCTCAAGGTGAATGCATACCTTGACTCTAGGAGTCTAACAACTAAAAATAAAATCAGGAATCTTTGTGTGATTCTGGAGACAGACCTTCATTTCAGAGCAATGATTTAGTCAAAGCAGTAACTAAATCAGCATACAATCATTTCAAAACATACAATCATTTCCAAAATATTGCAAGAATTAGATGTTTTGTTTCCAGTCAAGACTTGGAGAAACTAGTTCATGCTTTTATCACCAGCAGATGGACTATTGTAATGGGCTCCTCACCGGCCTTCCCAAAAAGACCATTAGACAGCTGCAGCTCATCCAGAACGCTGCTGCCAGGATTCTGACTAGAACCAGAAAATCTGAGCATATCACACCAGTCCTCAGGTCCTTACACTGACTTCCAGTTACATTTAGAATTGATTTTAAAGTACTTTTACTTGTTTATAAATCTCTCAGTGGCCTAGGACCTAAATACATAGCAGACATGTTCACTGAATATAAACATAACAGACCACTCAGATCATTAGCATCGACTCAGTTAAAAATACCAAGAGATCACACAAAACAAGGGGAGGCCGCCTTTTCATGTAGTTACTATGCTGACCGCAGTTGGAATCAGCTTCCAGAAGAGATCAGATGTGCTGAAACATTAGTCACATTTAAATGCAGTCTCAAAACTCATATATTTAGCTGTGCATTCATTGAATGAGCACTGTGCAATATATATTTTATGTATAATATTTTTCTATTGTTAACTGTTTTAAATTTGATCATTTCAAACTTCTTAAATCAGTTATTATTATTATAATTAATTATTATTATTATCTTTTGTTTTATGTAAAGCCCCCTGAATTACCATTGTGTAAGAAACGTGTTAAATAAACTTGCCTTGCCTAACCTCATCTGATATGTACAGTAGCTATTTTAATCAGTAGGTATTCGTTATATTATTTATAATATATTGCGTATGTGTTAATTCACAATGCATTGAAATTTAGTTTATCCTTCAGCCTTATATTATTGCCTTCACTGGTTTTGCATTTGCTTGCCCTGGCAAAGATTGACACAATTTCAGCTCAGACTACAGAATGCGGAAGATACTGAGAATATATTGTCATTTTATGTGTCTACTGTATATAAATGTACAAGAATACAAATGTATACTTTAAACACTTTTACGACATTAATAGAAATGAGATTACCTTGTAAGATGATCTTAAAAGACATGCTGTTTTTTCATAAGATACTGACTAGATGTGCAAATGTTTTGCATCAGAGCCTTGGCATCTGTATGGAGTGAGAAGAATTCAGTTTGATCCTTTCAAACTGTGAGGAATTTGATTAATTTATTTGATTTATTTCATCAGAGGAGGCATTTATTCTTTAGTATTATGAGAGTATTACAGACGGTGTTCAGTATTGCTTTCCTGGCAGCCATTATAATCAAAGGCAAACGCTTGTGACAGCCATGAGAGGGGATTACGAGAGTAACCCTTGAAAACCCTTGAAAAGCTAAAGGAAAGGAAAGCTTCTCCTGTCATTGAGACAGAACTGATTGAAAGATGCCAGCTTTAAGAGGCTCCAGAGACACATGCGGAAGCACCCGTGGACCTCACAAAAGCCCTTTTTAAAATAAGCTTCCTGTCAGGAAAATAAAAACAGGCCCTCTTAAGCCGGTTGTATATTTATATAAGGATGTGCTGTAGGCCTATTACATCAGAAAAACACATCCATCTTCTATCCATCATTGACTGGATTGTTGGTTGGACAGTTATGAAGAATATGCAAACATTCTTCGAGTCATGATAGATCCAGAGGATTTTATTGTCTTTTTATTGTCCAGCTCCTCTTTCAAAATGTTGTATGTTTCTATATATTAGCACATTGATGCTTCATGGATAGCACATGGATTGCACTGATGAAATGAAATGCTTCCTGTTCTTCCACTCGCTCTGTTATAACAGCACAATTTCAGTTATGTGTAATGCAGTTACATAAACTTATGAGCTCTGTAGATTGCATTATGCTGCACAGCCTGAATTATGACACCAACTGCTGCAATTTCTGTCTCTTCTCTTCTCTTCTTTTTTCTTTTTTTTTGGCCTTCTCACTTGTTTTACTGACAGGAGACAGGAAATATGAGTTTTTGTATATCACATTCTAAATAATTTCAGAAAAGAAAAACCAAAATCTAGCATAAAACAAAGGCAAAAACACAAACAATCAAACAAACACAAATATTAATTATAAAACAAATAATTCCGGTCCATGATTCTGATTGGTTGAGCTGCGTTCAAAGCTGTTGTAAATTACACTACAAACATAAACCTTTGTTTACTTTTGTGTGTTGTTCGGCAACCACTTTGTTGGAACCACAACTGTTTCTGAGGAACTACATTGTTTGGTGGAAGAATACTCTTTTTATTAATATCATTACACTTTATTTGCTCTGTTTTATTATGTGAAACCTTACTACGTATATAAGAATAGCTGATTTATAAAAGCAATAATCCACATGAAGCTGTGGTTTACATTGAATTTATAACAACGCCCCTTAGCTGTTATTTTTAAATTCACTGTAAACCATGACTTTTTGGGGCTTATTGCTTTTAATACTAAATAAACTAGCCCTGTGTGAAAATACATTTAAATAAACCTTTTTTCAGTAGAATGTACTTGTAAATTTGTCTTACCCAGTAAAACACTATACCAAAGGTTAAAGACATTACAGAAATGTTGAGGAAGAAGGTAATTGACATCAAATTTCAAAGGCTCTTGGACACTAAACAACCACAGTGAGAGAAATATATTTAAATAAATGTTAAAAAGATGTTCCAAAATCCTCTTGCATCAGTAAAGGTCACTGTTTATGACTCTACTGACCAAAATGGCATACATGGAAGAGTGGTGAGATGAGACTGCTTTGAACTAATAATTTGAGGAACGCTGGAAAATTAGGTGATATTAAATGCATATTTTGTGAAAATCCTCAAGAATTTTTAGGATTTTGGAGTTTTATGGAATCAAGTTGTTCGCCGCCACATGCAAAAATTCTCCAAAAATTCAGATGGAAACATGGCTTTGGTAACACTTCAGATTAGGGAACACATATTTATTATACCTCATTTGCTGCTTATGAATTATGTCTTATTCCTCTCATCGCGAAGCAAACAGTAAAATAAAAAAACTTGAAGAACAGTCTCTGCTTTTTCTTCTGTGTGGGTGTATTCAAGTAGAGCGCTTCAGTTTGAATCTGAATAGCGCGTTCAGCACCTGGGCGTGGTCACATTAGATATAATGAAGGGAGACGTGAAAAACGGACATTGCGTTGTTTTCATATGGATTACTTTATCACAGAATATCTTTTTTCGGCGGGACTTGTTTAGTTTAAAAGTAGACATGTCAAGCTTTCTAGATATATCTCTCTCATGTCTCTTCGTTTAGTATTCACTGAGTTACAGTTCATTTTAATGACGTGTTTGTAAATGAAGATCAGCGCAGACAAAGGCTGCAGACAGCACTCCTTGTTTGTTATCTTTATTTTATAAGTGCACAAAGGTTTGTTGTTATTATGTCTGTATCCAAAAAAGTAGACCCTTTACAGATTCGATTGATGTATTGCTCTTATCTGTACAATTAAAACTGAAAGTGTAATTTCAGTTCTTTTGACTTAAATTGAAAATTTGAAAATGACTCATAATGCGTATCCGCGTTAATCGACTCCAGAGGGTTAATATCAGTAACGTTGTAGTTAAGTTTAGAAATGGGGATGGATTAAGGGATCTAATATATGGTCATGCAGAATAAGACATTAATATGTGCTTTATAAGTATTAATAGACAGCCAATATGCTAGAAATGTGTATGCTAATAAGCAAATAGTTCATATAGTGACAATTGGTGGATAAAATAAAGTGATGCAGATATAACCTCAAATCTCCATCTCTGGTCTCCTGGCTCAACTGGGGCATGAACCGTGACCTTCTTGGAAAGGATGCAGGCAAACCATGTATTACACAACTTTTCACCACAACAATTAAGGCATTAAAAGAATTAAGACAAAAAAATTTAAAACCAGTTTGTTAGTTCTACCAGAAAGACTCGGGAGATAGAGGAATGTACGAAGCATACATTTATTGACAGCTCAGCGAGCACAATTATAAATTTCTTTGGCGGAAGGCCCCGTCCATGGTTCGTAATCTGAGGGTAGCGAATCTGCATTTCCTGCCTGAAGACGAAGGCAGGGGCGCAGCAGACCCCCAAAATTAGGTGGATTATGAGACCTCCAGACGGGGCCAGCCTTCCCCCCAAAAAAGTAGATGAAGTATACCCACCAGTTGTGAATCCTAAGGTTCCTGGAAGAAATAGAAAGAGAGTTAGCATGACCAGTATAAATAACGTTAGATTAAACTTCTTACAGAAATAGCCGCAATAGGCCAGACACAGACAGCAACGATAGGCAGACACAGACAGCCACGATAGGCAGGCACGGACAGGCCTCGATAGACCAACAGATATAGCCACGATAGGCAGACACAGACAGCCACGATAGGCAGCACAAACAGGCCTCGATAGACCAACAGAAATAGCCACGATAGGCAGACACAGACAGCCACGATAGGCAGGCACAAACAGGCCTCGATAGACCAACAGAAATAGCCACGATAGGCCGACACAGACAGGCCTCGATAGACCAACAGAAATAGCCACGATAGGCAGACACAGACAGGCCTCGATAGACCAACAGAAATAGCCACGATAGGCAGACACAGACAGGCCTCGATAGACCAACAGAAATAGCCATGATAGGCAGACACGGACAGGCCCCGATAGGCCGAACATAAATAGCCACGATAGGCCAGACGCAGACAGCCACGATAGGCAGACACAGACAGGCCCCAATAGACCGTACATAAATAGCCACGATAGGCCAGACGCAGACAGCCACGATAGGCAGACACAGACAGGCCCCGATAGACCAACATAAATAGCCACGATAGGCCTCACGCAGACAGCCACGGTAGGCAGACACAGACAGGCCTCAATAGACCAACAGAAATAGCCATGATAGGCCAGACGCAGACAGGCCTCGATAGACCAAACAGAATAGCCATGATAGGCAGAACACAGACAGCCTCGATAGACCGTACAGAAAAATAGCCATGATAGCCAGACACAGACAGGCCTCGATAGACCAACAGAAATAGCCACGATAGGCCAGACGCAGACAGCCACAATAGGCAGACGCAGACAGGCCTCGATAGACCGTACAGAAATAGCCATGATGGCCAGACACAGATAGGCCTTGATAGACCATACAGAAAAATAGCCATGATAGCCAGACACGGACGGGCCTCGATAGACCAACGGAAATAGCCATAATAGGCCAGACGCAGACAGCCACGATAGGCAGACACGGACAGGCCTCGATAGACCGTACATAAATAGCCATGATAGCCACACAGACAGCCTCGATAGACCGTACATAAATAGCCACAATAGGCCAGACGCAGACAGCCACGATAGGCAGACGCAAGACAGGCCTCGATAGACCATGATTAGCCACGATAGGCAGACGCAGACAGGCCTCGATAGACCGTACATAAATAGCCACGATAGGCCAGACGCAGACAGCCACAATGGCAGACGCAGACAGGCCTTAATAGGCCATACAGAAATAGCCACAATAGACAGACACAGGACAGGCCTCAATAGACCGTACAGAAAAATAGCCATGATGGCTGGACACGGACAGGCCTTGATAGGCCGTACAGAAATAGCCACGATAGGCCAGACACAGACAGCCACGATAGGCAGACACGGACAGGCCTCGATAGGCCGTACAGAAATAGCCATTATAGCCAGACACAGATAGGCCTCGATAGACCGTACAGAAATAGCCACGATAGGCCAGACACAGATAGCCACAATAGGCAGACATGGGACAGGCCTTGATAGACCATACAGAAAAATAGCCATGATAGCCGGACACGGACAGGTCTCGATAGACTGTGCAGAAATAGCCACGATAGGCAGACACAGACAGCCACAATAGGCAGACATGGGACAGGCCTTGATAGACCATACAGAAAAATAGCCATGATAGCCGGACACGGACAGGTCTCGATAGACCGTGCAGAAATAGCCACGATAGGCAGACACAGACAGGCCTCGAAAGACCATACAGAAATAGCCACAAAGGCCAGACATGTACAGGCCTTGATAGACCGTACAGATATAGTAACACCACCACAAGTAATTGCATGAATTTACCTGATTAGTTACAGGAGAGCTTGCTGAGCTTCAATAATGGTTTTGAATCAGGTCTGATGTATGATTCAAATGCTTAGGAAGACCATCTGCCCATGATCTTAACAGCTGATGTAGAGATCCCTCATTCAGCTGCTGAAGTAGCTGCCCCAATTCTGAATGAATGGCCAGTAGATAGACTGCAGCTTTGAGAACAGTGGTTAAGCGAGTTCTAAACAGCCTTGGAAAGGGGGCTCCATTAGAAAAAATAGAGCTGGTGCGTTTTAGAAGTTCTAGGTCGGATTTTTAAGAAATTTCACCATGCAGAGAAGGGACAGGATTATTGATTTTAGAATTGTTAAGGTGACACCAGAACCTTGCACATCGGTTTTTGAGTGCTTGAGGAGAGTGTGAAGAATTTTTGGTCCGAATCATAGATCTGAAGGAAATGCCGCGAGCAGGATCAAATGGATTGGTTTGAAGTGAATTCCCCCTGGAAGCATAACCTGTAGAAGGCAGATAAACACTGCCTCCAGAAGAATATTGAGGTACTTCGAAGGAAGGCCGTAGCAGATGGAAGTAATTAATTTTGCAATATGGGCAGGGTAATAGGCAGACATTTGTCTTTAATTTGTTGGAAGATTTAGCTAACCCCTCAAGTAGTAATAGAACTGAATAACCAAAAGGCTTGAAAATTAGATTATAAAATTTAGCGTGGATTAGATGCTGGCAAGGAGTCTGCGAATAGAGAAATTAAGATTGCGATTTTTTTTTTTTTTTTTAAAAACAAGAAAGGAGCAACGGTTGAAATTAGAATAGGAACGCAAAAATTGGAAGGAAAAACATTAGAAGCGGACCATGCAAACGTGTAGGCTTGATTGTAGAGGGAGCAACGCCTTAGAAATGTGATTTCCAGCTGACGTAAGCACTTCGTTTAGTATTATGTCTGCTAACGGAGGGCAGAATGAAGAATCCGGGTTGGCTGAGGGCACAGCTGTCTGAAAGTTTAAAAGTGTAAAGTGAAAGCCGCAACAGCCGAGTAAGAGTGATGAACCAACACCAGTAGATGCGCGAATATAAACAAGCCTTGATTGTAGCTTAACCCCTTAACTGTCACTCCCCAATTTTTTTTTATTTTTTTTTTCTCTCTCTCTTTCTTCTCCCCCTCCTCCCCTTAGGGTGTATATATTTATAGAGAGATACAGAGTAACGGTACAATATAAAACGCTTTCGACGCCGTTGCAAAAGACACAGTGCTAGAAACATAATAATCCATCTTGTGAAAATTGAGGGGAGACTGTTTTATCTTGCTCCCGCCCATATTCGCAGTGGCGTTCGAAATAATTTCGCATGTTTAAAGTCTAGTGTGACCGCGCCTTGAGACGGAGACCAGGAGTGCAAACAAACCATGCCTGCTAATTAATATTCGGTTTAAACTGGAGATATGTCACTACTCTGAAATAAAGTCAGCAGCAACTCGTGTCACGTGGAGTAATACTGTATATGCCTGCTGACTGAGCATTGAGCCGAATCTTACCTACGACTCAAAAGAAGGGTCCATACGCATCAGCTTGGTAGATCCAGTGTTCATAATTCGCTAGCCCACGAGTAAGCCATGTAAAGATGAGGTGAGAGCAGCGGTTCCCTGCATCTGCAACCATAGAATCCCATTAGAGTATGAACTTTTCAGGAATAACGCAAATGAAAGACTGAATAAACAAATATTAAAGCATAGGATTAAAACAGCGAATCTCAAGTGTGCTAGACAGAGCTTTTTTTTTTTTTTTTTTTTTTTAAGAAATGCGAAAAATCTTTCAGTATAAATATTGTAGCGTTTATGATGAGCCTTAAAGTGCCTCATTACGAAGAAGTTATTCAGAAAATTGCATGCACTATGATCAACATCTTAATTATGCTGTGCAAGTCTGCTAGATAAACAAGCACGAAACGCCCAGTGCTTTATTTGAACGTGTAAGTATAAATCCTTGCAGAGAATAAATTAATGCCCAGGCGCCGCAAGTGCATAGAACGAAATGATACTTATAATGCTGTAGACTTGTGAAGTGATGGAGGCGAGATGCCGAAGAGACCGGCAGCCTTAATTCTGTCTGCTGGTCCGGAGAGACTTCATTCGTGCAGGTTCACGTGAGCGTACAGATGAATATTTGTTGATTGAGACCAAAGTCTTTTCAGGTGTTGAGACCCAAGCAGCACTGACGCGACATCTCGGAAAGCACCAGCGTTGCCAAGACCGTTTTTTTTTTTTTTTTTTTTTTGTGGGATGCCTTTTCTGTCCTGGGTTTGAGGTGACCCCAATAGTGTTATATATAGCCCCTAGAATGTGAATTCTACCGATAAATCCCTTTTGAACGCGATTGGGCTATTATTTTTTTTTTTTTTTAAATAGTAGTAACTGGCGGTTTTGAGAACCTGGCAACCCTGGCCTGGAAGCACACGGAACTCCGCCAATGTTCACATCCTCTGCCGAGAAAAGCTTGTAAATCATCCGACACAAACGACTGCAGATGATCGCCGCCACACGGAGCTAAGCCAACGATCCCGTGTGCATCTTAGAGGAACGTCAAACTCTAGATAGTTTGCGGGGTACGAACTTAATTACAGCAAGTAGATGAATAAACACAACAGCTTGAGCAAGTACAATCGCGTCGGAATCTGCGGTTGTTGTCGCGTTGGCATCTGCGAACTCAAACATGTGTAAGTACGATCTTTTATACAGGAGTATAAAGACGTGATTGGATAATGATGAAGGTAATTAATGACGAAGTGATTGAGTCTTCCTGGCAGAACTTAGGCTAAAGCTTCCATTTCTCTTATAACTATTACAGCGTACAAAACAATAATAGCAAAATGGCAGCAGCTGCATTTGTATGAAACGAGAGCGAGTCCACGATACCAGGATGACATAATTAAACAATTGTACACAATTATGCATCGAGTTTTAATATTTTATTAGCTAAAAAAGTGCAAAGCTTGCACCAAGAAAAAAATAGTTCAAGCAAGAGTACAGCGCCAACTGCTGTTGCCTGGACGAGCCTGAGTTATTAGCTTTTAAAGGTTGTTATCCACGAATAACATTGACTCATAGTCCTAAAGGTCTGTGAGAAATTTGAGAGAAATCACCCACTGGTGGGTGATATTGCATTTTTCAAGGCTATAAATGTTTGTATACGGCATGTTTTTTAGTTTTTTTTCACACATACCTAGTAATGGGTACCAAGAACCGGTATTTTTTTTGGACCTGTACATAATTGGGTCGATACTGGAGTACCGATAACCTTCTTGACAAACAATACTTTTATCAATACATGTTTTGTTTTATCTCTGGATACTTCAATGTTAACAATGAATTTGATGCTGCTGCTTGTCATTTCCCTTCACTGAAATATGTGGCCGTGTGTGTGTGTGTGTGTGTGCATGCACTCAGTCATCGTGGCAAGAGTGAAACGTTTGAAAGTGTGGGCTCTCGTTACAAAACTAAACAACAATGTCAGATGCAATATATGCAGTAGTGTAATAGTGAACGAAGGAGGCAACACACATAATATAATGAAACATTTACTAACAAAACACAACATATACTGTACGTCAAGCAATGTGCTGTATTATTCACATCAAATGTCAAGTCAGCAGTAGAGTTAAACTCACGAGACACTGCACTTATTTGCAATCACAAAAGTACATTATGTGCTTTAAGGCCTTGCCGGTGAAACGTTTTATTTGAGTGCTGTTCTAACATGTGCTTATTCAGAGCTTGTCCGCCTGAAGCATACATACACTTAAATGCCAGATGTGGATGTTCTTTCTTTAGGATAATCTGATCCAGCAGATAGTGCTCTGGTGAATGCAAGCCGAGAAGAGCAGGATATGGTTCATGAGGATGAAAATGATGCTTTGGAACCCTCTCAGCCTGCCCCACATATGGTGAATTGTAAGAGGTTATGGCACGTGCAACTGAGAGATTAAGTCTTACACGAAAACCAAAATCTGGTCATGATCTACCAATTCCGAGGAATTCCATTTTGCCAGACCTGCACTCCGAGGCGGAAAAGTCTTGGAAAAATCCGTATTCGACTCGCGTTCATCTTTTTCACCACGCAAATTATGCGAACGTGGAGGGATTGCGCTAGCACGGATATGCATCGATGCATCCCATAGAAGAGACATTGGCAAACTCTCTCTCAATGGGAGAAACATTGATGTTGAAGACTCCTACCCTGCCATCAATGCCTTTGAGAATGACATCTAAGATGAACGGCAGGGCGTATGCAGCTGCGGGTCAGGCTGGTGGTTCTTTGCACATGGTGGCAGTGTTGCAAGCCTACCATGCTGATCTGCTTAAAGCACTGGATGATGACAAGGGCCTGTCCCTAAAGCAGTGATCGAGCTGTGTCGTACTACAGGTCTTGGTCTCCGGGCCACTAAACAAACATCTGCTGCTATTGGTCATGCAACAGCAGCAATGGTGGCCATGGAGAGACATCTCTGGATTAATGTGGCTGACATCGAGGAGAAAGGGAAACATTTTCTTCTCGATTCGCCAGTTTTGCCCTTTGAGTTATTTGGCACATCAGTTGAGGCTGTAGTAATTTAGCGAGCAAAGTGTGGCAACTCATGCTCCTCCCCCTGCTGGCAGGAGCAGGACTCAAAAAAGGAGAGACATGAGGAGGAATAGGAGATATTTGAGGGAGGTTATCGAAGCCAAACGAATAGGGGGAACAAATCTGTCTCAAGCTAAAGGAAAGAGATAATTTTCCTTTGTTTTTCCTATCAAACCCTACCCCCCACTCCCCAGGTTCTAAAGTATTCTCCACGTCTCACATCCAGCCCTGAAGTGTACCTATGATGTTTTTGCTGGTTTGTGTAGCTTTCGCTTCCTGATATACTGAGGTTCGGTGAAAGCCTTTATCTGGTAGTGAAGTGGAAATAGATGCTTTGTATTTAGGTGTTCTCCCCTAGGTTCGGCCCTCGCTTAAGAGAGTCATTCTGCTGATGCTTCCGCTCATCAGAGCTCCAGTTAGGCAGTGTCATCAAGTGTTCGGCCCTTGATGAAGCCGCCTTGAAAGACAGTCTTTATGTTGAGTAGGTTTGGCCTCTTCTCGCTTAAGAGAGTCATTCTGCTGAGGCCTCAATGAGGCCTTAATGTTGAGTGTAGCCATGCCACCTCTCGTTCTGATAGTTGTTTGCTAGACCTCCACTCTAAAGCTCAGACTTTGGTAGGTGACCTAGTCTATGATGCACTCATCCCTCAGCATGGTGGCATTGGTATACTGCTCCCCTAGCGCCCTCTAGAGGATGCAGCGTGGTGTTCCCTTTTGAAAGGGCATGTCCCAGGTTACGCATGTACCCATGGTTCCCTGAGAATATGGAATGAGTCGCTGCATCTCTCTGCCCTGCCTCGGGCACTCCTGCATCCTTCAGACAAAGTGGATGTTGTATTCCTCAGGTACCCTTTTATACTCTCAGTAGCATTACTGATTACTCATTACTATTTCTCAGGTATTTCAATTACAAAGAGATTAAAATTGTTTAGAGAAGTAATACTATTAATAATAATATTGGTAGAAAATCTTACTGTCCTTTCTATGCTCTATCTCATAATAATAACTAAGTACTAGCTATAAACCTAACCTTAACCCATATTAATTCCAAGTAGAAAACTGTAAGTGCATGAACTATAAAATAAAGTGCAAATGTAACTTGAATACATTTTAAAGAAACTTAATTTTCTGTAAATGTGCTTTGCAACGATTTATATCATAAAAAAGTTCTATACAAATAAACTTGAATTGAATTGTTATAATGGATAACCGTTTGGTCTAAGTGCATATTCATCTGCATATAGCTACTGATCTAGTACAAAGATTTATATGTCTAAGAGCATGCAGGCATGCTGCTGTGAGGACATTTGTTTTCGAACTTTCAACTAAGAACACAAAACATAAAGGAGCCCAGAGCTCTATGACATAAGAAATCAGCTGCATTCTTCCTCTTGGAGATAAAGCCCACTGATAATATTCTATTCACATTCTGTTGTCTTAGGGTTAGTTTTTATTATTATTATTATGATTATTATTATTATTATCATTATTATTATTATTTATTAATCATGTGATGTAATCATGATGGTAATGTGTGCTGGAATTGGGGGTGAGGAAGGTCGAAGTCATGACATATGCATATGCCACTCCGGCTTGCCGTTTTTATCTTATTCAGTAACTGTTAACTAATTGTTGTGGGAAATTGGGACATACACAATTTAATATCTTATAAGCTCAGAAAGACAATGTTTATGTAATCAGTGTCACTTTATTTAGTTCAAGTCCTTGTTTTTTTGTTTTTTTTTACCCTCCGAATCACCTTTTGATACAGGGTGCCCACATGCATGACATGTGACAACAGTTTACTGTGTTATCAGTGAACAGTAATGGCCCCTTGTGTTGATGGCTTTGTTTCAACATTGTAAACAAAAACATAAGACATTTGTGAAAGTAATGCTCATCATCAGGAATGCATCACATTCTACAGTGCAGCCTTGGATTCTTCAGCACCATCTTCAGATTGATAGGAGTCAGGACCAAAATGTGTGGATAGCAGTCATCCACAATTTCGAGCTGTAAAGAAGTAATCACAGTAAATTTTGGCAACTGGAAACTGCCATAGTTGATACCAAAAATTCCACCAAACAAGTTTTTCTTTGCTGAACACATCAAGAAAAGAGGTCTGCACCTTGATACTGTTTTAAATCCAACCCCAAGCCAACTGATGAAAATATCAAAAAGTTTGATGGATAGAGTTGACATATGCTATCAAAACAGATATTCCTCCAATGGGAATTCCAGTGGAAACTACAGCAGAATTTGTCTGTCTACTTAAACCATTTGCCCAGCAAAATTATAATATATGTGGTGCATCTGAAATGGGTGTACTACATTTGAATTTGAACTTATTTCACTCTCTGTTCACTTAAATACTGTCTGTGCATTTATTTGCATCAAGTCAACGATATCGCTGTAAATGAAGTGTCCCCAACTAAGCAAGCCAGAGGCGACAGCGGCAAGGAACCGAAACTCCATCGGTGACAGAATGGAGAAAAAAAACTTGGGAAAAACCAGGCTCAGTTGGGGGGCCGGTTCTCCTCTGACCAGACGAAGCCAGTAGTTCAATTCCAGGCTGCAGCAAAGTCAGATTGTGCAGAAGAATCATCTGTTTCCTGTGGTTTTGTCCTGGTGCTCCTCTGAGACAAGGTCTTTACAGGGGATCTGTATCTGGGGCTCTAGTTGTCCTGGTCTCCGCTGTCTTTCAGGGATGTAGAGGTCCTTTCTAGGTGCTGATCCACCATCTGGTCTGGATACGTACTGGATCCGGGTGACTGCAGTGACCCTCTGATCTGGATACAGACTGGATCTGGTGGCTTCGGCGACCTCGGAATAAGAGAGAAACAGACAAATATTAGCGTAGATGCCATTCTTCTAAAGATGTAGCAAGTACATGTGTTATGTGTTATGTGAAGTGTTTCCGGTTTACCTAATTAATGCAGCCTACAATTCCTTTAACGGATTTGGATATTAAAAGCATATTAGTATGTCATGTGTATGCCAGGTTAAAGAGATGGGTCTTTAATCTAGATTTAAACTGCAAGAGTGTGTATGCTTCCCGCACAATGTTAGGTAGGTTATTCCAGAGTTTAGGCGCCAAATAGGAAAAGAATCTGCCGCCCGCAGTTGATTTTGATGTTCTAGGTATTATCAAATTGCTTGAGTTTTGAGAACGTAGCGAACATAGAGAATTGTAATGTAAAAGGAGCTCATTCAAATACTGTAGTGCTAAACCATTCAGGGGCTTTATAAGTAATAAGCAATATTTTAAAATCTATACGATGTTTGATAGGTAGCCAGTGCAGTGTTGACAGGACCGGGCTAATATGGTCATACTTCCTGGTTCTAGTAAGAACTCTTGCTGCTGCATTTTGGACTAGCTGTAGTTTGTTTACTAAGCGTGCAGAACAACCACCCAATAAAGCATTACCATAATCTAACCTTGAGGTCATAAATGCATGGATTAACATTTCTGCATTTGACATTGAGAGCATAGGCCGTAATTTAGATATATTTTTGAGATGGAAAAATGCAGTTTTACAAATGCTAGAAACGTGGCTTTGTAAGGAAAGATTGCGATCAAATAGCACACCTAGGTTCCTAACTGATGACGAAGAATTGACAGAGCAACCATCAAGTCTTAGACAGTGTTCTAGGTTATTACAAGCAGAGTTTTAAGGTCCTATGATTAACACCTCTGTTTTTTCAGAATTTAGCAGCATGAAATTACTCGTCATCCAGTTTTTTTTATATCGACTATGCATTCCATTAGTTTTTCAAATTAGTGTGTTTCACCGGGCTGCGAAAAAATATAGAGCTGAGTATCATCAGCATAACAGTGAAAGCTAACACCATGTTTCCTGATGATATCTCCCAAGGGTAACAAATAAAGAGTGAAGAGTAGCGGCCCTAGTACTGAGCCATGAGGTAATCCATACTGCACTTGTGATTGATATAACACATCTTCATTCACTGCTATGAACTGATGGCGGTCATATAAGTACAATTTAAACCATGCTAATGCACTTCCACTGATGCCAACAAAGTGTTCAAGTCTATGCAAAAGAATGTTTTGGTCAATTGTGTCAAACGCAGCACTAAGATCCAATAAAACTAATAGAGAGATAGGAGAGAGACACAACTCACACTTCAGAATGGACCTATTTTTACCTACTATTTTATTGTACTTTTTTTCTCATACTAAGAAAGTATTTGATTTAGCATGTAGTGATGCTTTATTATATGTGTTGTGACAGGTATCTCAGACACCATCCTCCCCTCCAACACCCCTGTACTGGACAGCAGCGTTGAAGTACTCAAGTTTGACCTCAACTTCGAGTTGTCCTGACTTCAAGACCATATTCATCATCATCATGCTGACCTTGTCATGGATCGAGGAGCTTGATCTTGTCAGAGACACAATAGCACAGTGCAGATCATAAGTGCGAGTCAGTACAGACCACTAAACCTTTCTGCTGTGTTGTACTTAACACTTGAGTCACTTTCAAGTCAGCCAAGTTTGGTCTTGAATACTGCAATGATGTGGATATGTTTTGTGGTCTGCATGTGTGTTTGTGTGTGTGATGCATAGATTCCCATGACATTGACATAAACAATACTTCTGTCACCCTAGAGGAAAGCTTATTTACACTGAATCATTTTGAGCCTCCTTAGCTCACTTTTTGTTTTTTGTATTTTTTGACTAAAAAAATTGGAAACTGCTGGAAAGTGGCTCTGATAATTGCAAATACTTCTAAAAATAAAAGTATCCAAAACAGGTTTCTTACAGTGACGTCATATACTCTTAAAAACTAAGGTTCTTTATTGGCAACAATATGTGTTTGTTTGTTTGTTTGTTTGTTTGTTTTTCCATCAGGCAGGATGGTTCAAAGAACAGTAAGAAATGGGTATTTCAGCATGACAATGCTAAAAAAAAAAAAAGAAAATGTAGTGACGTTGCCACCCAGGATTGGTCTCTTGTTTGTTGTCTGGCTACTAGTTTCTCTCTGTAGCTGGCGTAGCATGCTATTTTAGCAAATTAAACTGAAATATTGAATTATTTTCCATAACATGGTCAATATTTACTTTTCATACAGTATGAACACATGCATTACCAAGGCAATGCCTGATGCATTTGTACAAGCTCTGTTATCAGCCCCAAAGAAGAAAATGAATCCATGTTTGCTGGCTGGGTATGATTGGCATGGAGCGGAATGGTTAAGCAATGTGAATGGTTTGGTCAGACAGTGGAAAAGCATCTTGTGATTCCAAGAAGAACCATTAACATCCATGAAAACTCTTGCACAAAAGTTTTTACAGTGACTCTAAAGGCTCCTCTGTTTATTAAAATGTTTTCACAGAAAGGAAATAATGGTTCTTCTAAGAGCGGTTCACTGAAAGGCTATCCTTCTGACATGAGTGTTCAATCCTGCTTCTGGAGGTCTTGCATAGTTTAAATTCAACCCCAATTAAATACACATGAACCAGTTGTTCAAGTTCTTTGGGTTCAATAATATAATTTTTCAGACAGGTGTGCTAGAACAGGTTGGAGCTATACTCTGAAGGACCCTGGCCCTCCAGGAGCAGGTTTGGACAATCGTCTAAAATATTTTAAATAGTGCACTTTTATTTTTAAGAGTACAAAATAACCATTTTTGTTTTACCATTTTCTATGTGGGAAACATCTTTCTGTGAAATTGGGTTACCTAATGTATGTGACCTTTTAAAGGCCTAATACTGACCAAGTGTAGACTGATATTGTGGATTTCTAGAGGTTAAAGTGGTTTCTGAATTTCTGATTTTGCTTTATTATTATCTTATTCTGTTTACAGGATTCCAAGGGTCCCTGTAGTGGGAATCATAATCACTGTGAGAACCGCCTCGCTAATGGTTTGTACTGTGATTACCTGCTTTCTGGGTGAAGACTCTCACACTGATTTTCAAAGCTTATGACTTCACTGTGTACAAGAATCCCACCATTTTACAGCCTTTGATAAATGCCTTCAACAGATAATGAAGTCCACTGAATACAACTATATCCAGACCTGGTTATTTATTTATACATATATATATACAGACCTGTTATATATATGTTAGGGGTGGAATGGTTCAAGTGAGTGATTTCTTTGTTGTTACTGTTTTATTAATATTAACAAAGTGCGCACATCCTGATATTGCCGAGTTCGATGTTATCCTAGGTCAACATATTTTGTTGACCCTGGAACAACATTTTACTCCAAAAATATATTCTTGACCATATCCCTACACCTAAACCTAACCTTAACCATGAGTAATCCTTAAAATCAGAGGAAATGATAGCTGAATGACACTGAAGTACAAGCACCAAACAGTGATTTTAAGCGTAAATTAAAACAGACTAATATTAGCGTAGATGCCATTCTTCTAATGATGCAGCAAGTACATCGGGTGTTATGGGAAGTGTTCTCGGTTTGGGTTTACCTAATTAATGCAGCCTAAAAATCATTTAACGGATTTGAATATTAGAAATGTGTTCGTGTGTTATGTGTAAGCCAGGTTAAAGAGATGGGTCTTTAATCTAGATTTAAACTGCAAGAGTGTGTCTGCCTCCCGAACAATGTTAGGTAGGTTATTCCAGAGTTTAGGCGCCAAATAGGAAAAGGATCTGACGCCCGCAGTTGATTTTAATATTCTAGGTATTATCAAATTACCAGAGTTTTGAGAACGCAACGGACGTAGAGGATTATAATGTAACAAGAGCTCATTCAAATACTGAGGTGCTAAACCATTCAGGGCTTTATAAGTAATAAGCAATATTTTAAAATCTATACGTGAATGAGAGGCATGAGACATGTGACAATCACAGACAGTTTCACACAAAGATCAGTGTTAGTAACAAGAACAGGAGTAGGAGAGAGGGAAGGATAGGAACAGAAAGAGGGTGGGGGACAGCAGAAGAGAGCGAGAGAGTGAATCTTTCATAGCACCACTGTGATTTGTGTCTCTCAGTATGTTTCCCGCCGCAGCAGCAGGCAGAGTTAGCGTTAGCTCCTGCACAATGACTTCTCGACCTTCTCCTCTCTCCTTATCCTCTCCTATTTCCTTTCCCTCCAAAACAAACTTGTTTGTTCAAGGCTGATGGCTCACCAACTTCAGATTTCTCCATAACCTGGCATCGGACATAAGGACTGCC
The DNA here is from genome assembly GCF_023724105.1 of Carassius gibelio. Taxonomy (NCBI): domain Eukaryota; kingdom Metazoa; phylum Chordata; class Actinopteri; order Cypriniformes; family Cyprinidae; genus Carassius; species Carassius gibelio. The sequence goes on from NC_068418.1 coordinate 5,612,257, forward strand.
ATAAAGTCTGTCTGTAAGGTAAGAATAGCAGTTACAATTTTATAACGGTTCCATATGCCTTCATGCTTGTCTGAAGAACAGTCTGATTAATGCCTATTTTACATGTATTTGTTTATATTATATATATTTAACTTAATATTTTTTCAGCAAATTATTATTATTATTATTTTTCAAAATGGGGGAAAATAGAAGAAGAAAAAAAACAGGAAAGTAAAACCTCTTTCATGGGTTTTTTGGTTTTTATCAATATATTTCAATATTTGTATATTGCATTGCAAGGTTTATTTATTTTTTTATTTTTTTGTGATCCTATATACCAATTCTAGTTTATTAGCTATAGTTTATGAGATATCTTTGGAGAAGAAATGGAACATTTTGAATATGGAATGTGTTATTTGTTCATTCACGTACATATTTCATCTGTTAAGAAACATATCAACTGAATTATGTGATAAACATGTGGTAGTCAGTTACACCAGTGGTTCCTAACCTCATCAGAAGTACACACTTATCTGACTCGTCCATTTCAGGCCTTGCAGTCTCTACTAATGAAATGAATCAGGTGTGTTTGATTAGGAAGAGTTTAAGCGGGGTTGGGAAACCCTGAGTTACACTGTGTGCTGTCACATGCTTTGATGGTCCACCCATTCTAGTGACGGGAGAATGTAAAGTCTGGCTATAAATAACCTCTAACAAGCCCCTCCACATGTCCTGTGAGAAAGAGAACACAGAGTGTCTATACATGGCTGTTAGTGGTAAACACTGCATTTTAAGCACTGTGACTTTAAGAGTTTGTGAAACAAAAAGTAAACTTACGGACTTTGACAATGTGAAAACTGAGCTGAAGAAGCACACACGTTCATAAAGACACATAACTCTTGCTCCGAGGACAGCACTGCCTTAATTACACTGATCTCCGATTTGCGTCACCCACAGATCATTAAATTCTGAGCTTGGCATTATGATCACAAAGCATTACCTGACAATATGTGGTCTGTTTTTAGAATTGAGCCTTTGTAATTCTCATTAAGGGTTGATAATGTTTACATTTATATTGAGTTTAGCAATTTGGTGCTAAAATATCATGCTTTACTACCTAATGTTATTCTAAACTATTTGACTTCTTTCATGCATCACAGAACCAGTGTATAAAACATGATAAAAGTAATCCATGCAATGGAGGCATTGTATTCCTCATCTTCTGAAGTAATATGAGGAGCTTTGTGTGAGGAACAAACACAATTAAAGATGGAAATTGTTATTCAGTGATTTGCTTCTTTTGTCCTAGCTCTTAAATCACATTCATGGCATCTTCAGAAATAGAGGTTTGTGAGAGGCGACATTAGTGATGCACTACAATAGAGAGGAAGATGTTTAATTATTATATAAAGTGGTCTGTTATTCTTCACAAAGGGCTGTTGTATACTGTAAAATATCCTATTGTTAACTATTGTATGAAATATTGCGCACAATAAGTTTTTTTTTTTTTTTTTTTTTTTTTTTTTTTTTGGCTCGAGGGCATAAATCCCCCTTGCTGAAACAAGCAGGGACAGTGCGGACACTATTTATTGATGGCCGAGAAAGGACAGAAATTGATAACAGCTGGAGGGAGAACTGGATGGGGAAATTGCTCAAGGCAGGCCAAAATTGCATTTCCTATGATAAATAGCACCATGATAAATGTATGATGTATGTTCACTTGTTTGCATGTTTTTTTGTTTTTCCAGTCATAGGAGAAAAGGATTGATTTATGTTAAATTGCTCTTGTACAATGCCAGTTCCTCGTACATCTCCCTGCAGAGCTTTCTTCAAACTCTTACAGAGAGTCCTTAAATCTTGAACCCTTCTGACTGTGATGTGTGTCTACCCGCAGACACACTGTCATTATTTATTTTACTTCCTGTGCATCTTCTCTTAACCAATATTTACTTTTAGATAAGCAAGATCATCAGTGGTGCTGGTTACACTTTATTTTAAGGTGTCTTTGTTACTTTTAATTACAATGTAAGTACAGAGTAATATATGAACAAAATGTGATAGGGTCCAGATTTGGTTTAGGTTTCTTGGGTTGGTTACTTTAAATGTAAGTCTAGATTATTTGGTTACACTTTATTTCGATAGTCAATAATACAGTATAAGTCTACCAGTTTTGCAGCTACATGTCAAGTAGCAATCATTAGAGTATTAGTTACTGTCAAATACATGTCAATTTATTCTACTAACCCCAACCAAAGAGTCTACTAATACTTACTAGTCTACTAATGAGAGTTAGTGGACATGTAGTTTTAACTTAACTTAAAGTTAGTCGAATATCTTGAAGTGAAGTGTAACCAAATCCTCTAGACTTAATTTAAAGTACAGACCCGAGCTAGAGATCACATAGTACTGTTGCTCTTTCTGGCTGCATATGTATACTTTCATCATCGTGTGTGAATTGGCCTGTGCTTTGATCACTTGAAGGTAAAGCTGCTGAAGAAATGATCTGTAAGGAAGTCTAATAGCTGTTGGTGGTGGGGTTTGCATTAACACGGAAAGGGAAAATAATATTTAGCATGCTCTGGATGTGTGCCGCTAGCTGACGCACGGATGAATCCGAGAGAGGTGGACAGAGCGGGGTGTGCGAAATGAGATTTGTGTGTCAGATTTCACCCAGGGCGTTCACTGCTCTGTGCAGCCGTACCTGTCACTTTGCTTTGATGTCAGTTCTATACAGAGAGAACACAAGTCATTTCCATACTCTGTCTCTCTTTCTTTCTCACACTCTTTCATTTATCTGTATCTGTCTTTATCTGCTTCACTGCTTCTCTTCTCCCTCTTTCCCCTATTTCTCTTTCTGGATTAAACGTTGGGTAAAGTTTGATGTTATATCCTGAGAAAAGACTCAGCTGTGGCACAATACATTCACAATACATTCATCATGTATACTGTGGCCCCTGCATTGTGTTTAAACCACACACACACAGACACACACACACACACAGACACATCCATAAACGAGGGCTCAGATGTATTTATATCTATGGATATCTACTATGGAGGATTAAATGCAGGCAGCTCTTGAAAATGTTAGAGTTATTTGTGTGTGCAGGAATTTTAATAACCACATGGATGCACTGATGCAAATATGTTGGTTAGATCATCTATAATACACAAGGTGTGTGTATGTTGGACTGATGACACACAGACACACACTTGACGTCTCTCCCAGCTGTCAGCCAATGTCTATGCCACCTTGGTGTTTTGTCAGCACAAGTGGACTGGGAATTCATGTGACAACACATATACAATATGAGAGCATGGTTTAAATGAGCAGACATGCTTTAGGAATGATTAGTATGTCAGCACTCTAATGATGGGGTTGTGAGATCGTCAAATTTATTACTGAAAAGTCAATCTGGATTTTGCGAGACTGGATGTGTCTATCAAATGTTTAGTGCTCCCAATACCCCAAGCCCTGCTTCTCCCAAATACAAGACAAAACTATTAGCTAAGTCCATAGGGAATCCTTTTTCCAAAGTATGTGGAGCACCTGTCAGTATGCTTTCTGAATCTGTGTATTACAGAACATGAGTGTTTTGGACATTGTTATCCAGTCATTATTTTAAACAGAAAAGAAAAAGAGTATATGAATTATAAGAAAACAGAACAAGTAAGAAAATAAAATATTATTATATAAATTAATTACAGTACATAAATACACACATACACAATTGTAGTGAAAGCTTTCTCTAGCACTGCTTTGCATTGAGGATGGGGCACTGATGGGATTTGGTTCATCACTGACTGATAAACAGCCAGTGGGATTTGGTTGATCGCTGAAGGCGTAGCTTAAAATAACAGCACGAGCTTTTCTCATGCCACGCTTACAAACAGCTGAAGTAAGTCCTGTGGTGAGGGTCCATCTCAGTCTTTCAGATCTCACATTTGTAGACGGGCCAGTGTTTGGAATGAGAGGCTGTGTAGTTTGTTTAGACACGTGTCCTCTGAACTGCAGAGTGCGGCTGATACTTATTGCCAGATAAGCGACTAAAGCTTGATGTGCTAAGATCCCAAATAAATGGTACTGATTGCTTGAGCAGTTCAAATTATGTCCTAATAATAATAATTGCTTATTGTGTGTGATAAATGTACCCAATTTTAATCACTTCCAGCTCTCTGTGAACTCCATTTTATTTATAATAGTGTTTTTATTTATTATGGCAAACATTAGTTTGTGGACCCTTTGAAAACGCCCACATTTCTGCACTGATTTCTAATAAAATGTTATGCTCTTCTTCTAAGTCATAGTTACAGACTAAATATCTGACTTAAGCAATAACAGACAAACAGTTGGACTCTTCAGTGATTATTAATAGGGCAGGTTTGAAAAAATAAGCAAACCTCTTAGTTTCAACTTCTCTAAAAACTTAATGCAAGCCCATTAACAGCAAAAGACCTCCAGAAAACACTACAAACTGCAGAAATATTTGTTCACCTGTCCACTACCCTGAAAAAAAAAAAAAAAAAAAAAAACCCTTGTTGATTGGTGTTCCTGAAGGCAGAAAGAAATCAATGTCCGAGGAATTATGTTCTACAACAGTTATGAGAAAATGATCTTTGGACATTTAAGTTAAAGTCAAAAGGGCACTGCACACCCACTCCAAATCCTGAATCATGGTAGAGAAGCATACAGGTTTAAGTCTGAACACTTTTCAATCACTGACCCCCATAAATTATGAACTGCATGAAGAGATTATACATGAGAATGTCAGGGCAACAGTTCATGTCTTCAAGATCAAAAGGACAATAACTGTTGAATAAAGTCATTATTTTAGTTTTCCTTGTGCACAAAAAGTATTCTCGTAGCTGGGGAACATTTCAGTTGCATTGTTTTCTATTCAGTGTCAGAAAGATCTCCATTTAAATCAATTAAATTGCTGTTGCGTCACCTAAAGTGAGTTATTTAGACAACCAAAAATATTGATAAACGAAACATGATGAAGCCATTTTCGGGCAATTTTGCTTATTCAAAAGTGGATTACAAAGAGAGAAGGTTAATTTGGATGTGATAAAACTTCATTATGAGCCACAAGTGGTACTAACACTGTTTGTACATAATGCACAGAAGCAAAAGCAATAAAACGACTCTAAGGAGCAAAAGTTATGCATCAGCTGTTAGTGAAAAAGCTCTAACCCCAAGAGCATTTCATTAAATTTTAATTTAATTCCTAACGCTCTGCTTTATTTTCCCTTGATGCACATTTCATGAATCATATTCTTGCTCTTGCTACAAAACAGAAAGTTTGTTATTTTCCAATAGCCTTGATATGGTCAAAATGTGTTAGGTGGTCACAGACCGCATTTGCAAAGTTTGTGTTTAACAGGTGGGTGTTTCTTCTCTACCTTCTCTCGGCTGATAGCTTTTCTTGATTTCAGTTTCGGTGGAAATCTGGTTTGATGCTTGATCATGATGTAGTTTTTTAAACAGATTGGCTCATTATAAAGACAGGGCACAGGTCTGGAACTGAGCAGCTGTTTCCTGCTGAAGTTAGATATCTCACTCCGCTAATTAAACTTCACTAAACTCGTCTGTGCAGCCAAAAAACCAGGGAACCCCTGATGTCAGTGGCAGATTATTTCTCCGTTGCCAGGGCGGGTTTTGAATATGAATATGTGTGACAGCCCGACTGAAGATATGATGCATGCTGTGTGTGAGACGTGTATCTGTGAGACGATTATGTAAATGATCATGAGAGGAAGAAGATGTGCTTTTGTGGTCTAGTTTGATCCGACTTCTAAAGAAAGAGAGAGATGAAATTTCGCTGATACATAATGAGAAAAGATAGAGTCAGAGGGAGGCATGAGCAACTTTTAACAGGCGTCTGAAAAAAACAAAGAAAGAAGAGTTTATGCAAAACATGAAATGTTAGTAAATGAAAGAAATGTGTACAGGAAAAGTTGTTAAAACTGAGTAAGTGACATGTAAGTCAATTATATGAGGAATAAAATAGATTTAAAATACTATTAAAATGTTTCAGACATAAAAGACACAGTTTTTTTATTTATTTAACACTTTAATATTGGGACATATAGTCACTATTAACTAGTTGTTTTTTATCATGCCTGTTAAAGCACATATTCTGCATGACCATATTCTACATCCCTAACCCTGCCCAATACCTAAACGTAGCAGCTATATTAATAAGCAAATTACTGAGTGACATCAAATCATCTCAATGAATTTAATTTATTCATTTTCTAAATTGGTTTCGAGGCAAATGTGTCAAGCCACTTAAATCTCACACTTCAGGTCAAACTAAGGACATGATGTAGAAAGTCATCATGAAAACACCAAACATGAGTATTTCATATGTCAGATACAGCACAATAGTCATTTACAACAACTCAGTATATGATGAACATGTCAGTATACGGTTTAAATCCACATTTTATGAAGGTCTTTTTTTCAGTTTTCTCATTAGGGAATAAAAGCTTGTTGCTTGCACTCTCATCTTTATTACCACTCTTATCACAGAAATGTATTCAAAGTCTTACCTCTGTCAAAATGCTTCTTCTATAAGGCTTATATTAGCAGACAGTCTTTTCAACCCCAAGGCTAACAAGGGATCAGAGGTCTTCACTGGGTAATTTATCATCCTCTCAAGAGGGCAGGAAACAGATTGATTCTCTGTGTCTAGTTAAGCAGTCCTTAAATGTCACTTCAGCAGCCTCAAAGAAGATAGAAACAGAAGCAAGATCATTTGTTAAAAAATAAATAAATAACAAATTAATTGTTTTGGAATTCAAACTGATAATATAATTGCCAATAAAATATTTGTATGTATAAAATGTTAAGTTATGTTACATTTGCATTGTGTGAACTACATTGTGTTACATTTCAGGATGATGAATATATAGTGTTATAGACAGGGCTTCAGCTTTGTAACAGAGCTTGATTTCTGGGTATTTCTTTTTATAGTAAACATATATTTTAAATTGCTATATTGTGAGACAAACTCGATCATTATGAAGTCTAATTTACCTGAATATGTAGACCACATTTATACCTAAAATTGTAATTAATCTACACACAGTTGAAGCCAAAATGTTGAAATCATCTGTTTTCCGTCAGACTAAAGGGACAGCACGTAATGTATGTGTGCCTGTCACTGCATGTGAAACTGAAATTCAGCTCAACAAACTCTTTTCCTTTTTTCATAAAAGCAGTTGCTTCATAAAAGCTTATATAGCAAAAAAAAAGTTGATAAATAGGTTTATAGTGCATTTTTAGAGTGTTTTATGCTGACTTCATCACCAGATCAGAGCTCAGTACTTTCAGCCACACTTCTGCTACACAGCAGCGTACTGTTACCCCTTTCTATGGGTTTGCCCCTCGAGCACGGGACAGACTATCAGTCTGAATGCAGTCTTTTACTCTGTGCATGATTCAGTTACAGAACGATTCCTTTTCACTATATTTAAAACATATCTACTATATTACTAAATTGACCATTAGTTTTCAAGGGTGGCTATCATCAATCAATCAATCAATCAATCAATCAATCATTAAAAATAAATAAATGCATTTCCGCTCTAGAGTTGCTGCATTAAAATTGGGATCTCGAATTTGTGCTTTTAGATGCAAGTGATGCTGTTAATAAGTATTGAGGTCAGTTCATGTTTTAATTATTGTAATTGTGATCAGTGCTGTTTGAACGTCTGTCCACATTCATTAGTAGCCCTCACAAAACAGTTGAACACTGTCTTTTTTTGCTGATGTTTGTTTGCAGTCAGCAGGAGTTTCGGAGTCCTCTCCCCGAGCAGCTTTCAAACAGACACAAAGTGAAGAGCTCAAGAACCTGCTTTTGGCAGAGCTGACAAGGAAATCTTTCTCTCTGACCCCCTCTGTCTCTTTCATCCACACACACACACACACACACACACTCACACAATGTCAAGAGGATTCTGCAGGAACCAGCAAATACTTATCAAGAGCTACACTAAATATAATATATAATATATAAATATAATATGGCCTATCTAGTGTATAATATTTGATATACACTAGATAGGCCATCTGAGGACCACTTAATTTTGTAGATTTAGGCTCAATATATTATTAAAGCTTGCACAAATGAAGCTACAAATGCACAACTCTAACAGTATGCTGCAACTTTTGATTCTTCATAAATTATCTTTTTGTATTGCAAAATATTTTGAATTGCATAAGATCAAGAAAAGTTGGATTCCAAATGATTCATTTTTCAGTTGAAACCGATTGGCTGACATCACCTAGGCCTAGAATAGAATATCCTAGTATCTAGAATACATCATAATACAGAAGTATAATTGTTTTCAGCTTGTTACAGCTTTTTCTCTGGTAAGCTGATGATTTATTCATGTGCTCTGATGTTAGCCCATGGCATTACAGCAGCAGATTCAGAGAACAAAGGTCTGGCAGAGCACCAGCACTTAGCAAGCTGAGAGACAGCGCTCGACTCCACTGTAAGACAGTCATCTGCTGAGGTGGCATCTGACAGAAACAGATAACTGGCACCGATGCTCAGATCCTGCTTGGATGTCAAGTTTCTTCACATATCAAACGTCTCTCCTCTACTGCCATTCATCTCTGACTGATCAGTGAGTGTCAGTCTGGTGTGCTGTCCCTTATATCTTCTTCCCAGAGCTGGCCTAGATGATCCTCACAGAAGCAGGGATGGATCCGGCTGTGAGTGAGGAAACAGACCGCTTTAAAGCAGACACGAGTACATTGTGATGGACATGAGATCTGCACGCAGCTCTCTGAAAATTAAACGCCATGAATTGGGCTCCGTCTCTGAGGACTCTTTAATTTCACTGACAGATCTTGAATGAAATGATAATAATGATTAATGAGACTCTAGTGCTCGCAAGGAAAAAAGAAAACTGTCATAATTTACTCACATTCTAGCTGTTCCAAACCTTTTTCTCCCCAAGAACAGGAATGAAGAATATGGATTTTTTGAAACATAATTTTGGTAACTAATTCAGTGCACAAAATCAGGTTGCATTTGGTGCCTCATCTTCCAATATAAAAAACAAAAAACAAAAAAAAAAACATCAAAACGTTTGTGTGTGTGTTTGTGAGTCCTTTTTGTCATTTTTCAGAACCCCCCAAAATTAGATATTGTCATGGTTTAATCTTCCTATTGTTACAGTTTTTCTTTCTTTCTTTTTTTTTTTTTTTTTAAGCTCACTGTGATACGGAAGCTTCTTTTCATACAATAAAATAAAAACCTAGAAGCTGTGAGAATTGTGTTTCCATGCTACAGTCAGCGGTGTGATTTGTTTTTAGAGTAAGTCAGGTGTGCGTGCTAATGTTGTTTTCCTCGGTGCAAAACGCTTTTAAATTGTAAATGAGTGACTAAATAAAGCCACAAGCAAGCCTCTCTTGAGCTCTGAGTTACATAAGTGAGCAAGATCAGGGGTCTAGAAATCTGAATTCAGTGTTTAAACACACACAAACACAATTGCTAATATTCTGTGGTGTATGATTGTAGTTGTAGTGGATTGTATTCCATCCGAATGGGTTAATGTACATGCCATCATCCCTGTGAATAAAGGGAGAGGAGCATAGGAAAACATTCAGAGAACTGGCTGACTTAAATACCTCTCATGATGGATTTGTTGATCTTGTGAAGCAGTGAGAATTGATTTTGGAGAGAAAGTGAAAAACCCTCAAAGTCACCTGTTTTAAGCTTTCTATTGACTTAAGTTCATTTCATTTTGAAACCATGCTATTTTATTTTATTTTTCTATAATTTCCTTTGAAGCTGTCACCAGAAGGCACAAAGAAAGTGCACATCACAGTACATGTGTTAGGTGCTCGATGGAATCAAGAGGAACATGGCATGTTAAAACCAGCTGCAGGTGCATAAGAACGAATCCACTGAAAACTTTATGTGCATCCATCCTCTATTCCTGCTTATGCTCTATCAGCTCATGCCTTATGTCTGAAGGTCAAACCAAAGCAGTTCAATGCCCTTGTAACGAAACTGTATGTTTTTATTTTTTATTTATTAAAACAAAAAAGCTATATTATGGACGTGTTAGATTAGGTAAGAAAAGAGCCGAAACCCTACATATTGACCAGTGAGTCATACTCCACATTAATTTAACCATTGACCTTCATAATGCAGATACAGGGGATCAAGCTATTAAAACTGCTGTTGAAGTGTCTAAAATAATTTATAATCATCATGTTATTGCCATTTCAGGTTTGCCTTGGAAATCACCAAGTGCTCTAATTAAAATCTGCAAAATTCAAAATCCAACATGATCTCATTGCTGTTTTCCACTATTTTATGTTTTGGTGAACTGGTGGATCAATTATTATATTTCGATCTGTTGCAACCCATGTAACAAACCTGTATATTTACTTTTTGTTTTGCATCTTTAACTATATGGCCCTGTTAATTGGTCTCCATATTGAGGAGAGGAGCAGGTTAATTACACATCCCACACTTTTGATTCATTTAATTTCCAGTCTCTTTGGTGTGCAGCTAATGAGGGTATTGGCTTGTCAGATATTTTTCTCATGTGTTCATATAGTCTATAAATGGGAGGTGGAAAGGGTAAGCAGAGTTTAATTTGCTGTAATTGACTCATATAGCTCACAGTTCTGTCCTTGACCAAAATCCACAGGGAAAATGGATTTGGGTGGAAGGAGATTGAGAGCGAATGAGAAGACAGATGATTATTTAGTGCTGTACTGCTGATTGGTGGGATTATATGAACATGCACCTTCTGTGCACTTGCAGCTTAAAGCTAGCATCAGCTGCTTATGTACACAGAGTCTAAAGATCTCTGGTAGATTTACAGCAGTACATTTAGCTTTGGTTCTTATTTACACCTTGTGTAATATGTCTGTCTATAGCAGCCCTGCTCCTAGAGGGCAACAGATTTCTAGCCCCAATCAAACACACCTCAACCGGCTATTTATGAATACTTAGATGACAGCTTTAGCCATTATTTAATAAACATTACTAGAATATTATGTAGTAATGTTCATGTGAAATACTTTGCACTAGAAGTCACTGTGTAGTGACATCAAAACCTGCTCATCTGCAATCCAGCGAGGTCCAGCCTTTCTGAAGCCATTGGTAGTGTTATTTTTTTATTTTATTTAATGACTTTATACATCTGTCACACCTGGACTCATTTAGTGTGTTTTTGCCCGTGACCCAGTTTCTGTCTTTCCGTGTTTTGGTTTGATTAGTTCCCAGGTGTGTCTATTCTCTTCCTCATGTGTGTTAATTTAGTGATTCCATCCACCTGTGTTTCCCCATTATCCTCTGTACATAAGCCTTGTCCTTTCAGTTCTGTTTTGTCGGGTCTCCTCACTCCTCACTTGATGCTTCATTTGCTACTAACGTGTGCCTACCTCTGTGCTCCATGTTGGATATCTCCTGTGTTGGATATAATAAAAGCCTTATTTTGTTTATCCTCGGCTCCGTGTTCCTTCAGGCAGCGAAAACCGTGACAGAAGACCCGACCATAAAAAAGAAAGTTTAAAACTGCGTCTTTCCCTCCGTTTTGCTTTCGTTTTTTCTCAGTCTTTTTGTTTTGTAGTGTTTGATGGATCCCCTCTCTAGCCCCGGATTCCTCCTCCTCATGCTGGAGCAGGAAGGACGCTCTCTCGAGGACCACACCAGACGGTTTCTGCTATTAGCTAATGCCACCAGCTACCCGGACGACGCGCTCTGCACCTTCTACAACACCAGCCTGAACTCCAAGTGCAGAGCGTTGTCGCCCGAAGATGGTCCTCGGGAGGATTTCGCCGCATACGTGGAGTGGACTCTGGCGAGAAATGGCTCATCTTTCACCGTCAGCCCCATAGAGGATCTCGCCAGTCCCACTCCCTACCCAGAGACCAGCCAGCCACCAACTCGCTACACGGAGCCAGAGCCCACCGCAGCCGCAGAGCCCGAGCAATCCATTGACCGGGAACAGGATCTCGAGAGCGCGACTGACCAGGTGTGTGAGCCGGCCACACCGTGCATCGTGGGAGTCCTCGTGGAGATCGAGGGCGTGGAGGAAAGCCCTGCCCACACTCCTGCGACTGAGGGTGAGCTGTATGCAGTCTCTGAAGATCATATGGAGCAAGTTCTGGATCTGATGGACTGGTCTATGGAGGTAATCCCTAATTTTCCTGTTTCCCCGCTGGTTCCATCCAGCCCTGATTCCCCTGTATACCCTCTCAGTCTCCCACTCCTACCTCCTCCAGTCATTTCCTCTGCTCCATTTCCGCTGGTTCCGCCCAGCCCTGAGTTTTCTGTTTCTCCGCTGGTTCCGCCCAGCCCTGAGTTTTCTGTTTCTCCGCTGGTTCCGCCCAGCCCTGAGTTTTCTGTTTCTCCGCTGGTTCCGCCCAGCCCTGAGTTTTCTGTTTCTCCGCTGGTTCCGCCCAGCTCTGAATCTTCTGTTTCTCCGCTGGTTCCGCCCAGCCCTGAGTTTCCTGTGTCTCCGCTGGTTCCGCCCAGCCCTGAGTTTCCTGTTTCTCCGCTGGTTCCGCCCAGCCCTGAGTTTCCTGTGTCTCCGCTGGTTCCGCCCAGCTCTGAATCTTCTGTTTCTCCGCTGGTTCCGCCCAGCCCTGAGTTTCCTGTGTCTCCGCTGGTTCCGCCCAGCCCTGAGTTTCCTGTTTCTCCGCTGGTTCCGCCCAGCCCTGAGTTTCCTGTTTCTCCGCTGGTTCCGCCCAGCCCTGAATCTTCTGTCTCTCCGCTGGTTCCGCCCAGCCCTGAATCTTCTGTGTCTCCGCTGGTTCCGCCCAGCCCTGAATCTTCTGTGTGTCGGCTGGTTCCGCCCAGCTCTGAATCCTCTGTATCTCCTGTGTTCCCTCCCAGCCTCCCTCTCCCACCTCCTCCAGGACCTGCTGGTCCCTCTGCCCCACTTTCGCTGGTTCCGTCCAGTCCTGATCCTCCTGTCCTTCCTCCCATCCTTCTCCTCTCTCCTCCTCCTAGACCAGCCAGTTCCTCGTCATCCCTGCTGGTGCCAGTCAGTCCCGCAGCTCACCCTCAGTCCGCGCCATCGGGGCGCGGTGGTTCGCCGCTGGACTGCCAGTTTCCAGCTCCGCCTTGGCGTGTTAAGGCCCTGTCTCCGCCTCCAGCCTCCGAGCCCTGGACTCCTCCTCGGTCCTTCGACCCAGCGGCTCCGCCTTGGCTCTTAGCTCCCTCGTCTCCACCGTGGCCTGTCATCCCACCTGCTCCACCGGGCTCCCTCGTCCCTCCGGCTCCACCTTGGTCAGTCGTCGACCATCCGCCGCCTCGGGACTCCACTCCTCCGGTTCCACCTCGTCTTTCCATCCCTCTGGCTCTGTCAGGCTCCTCCTTCCCTCCGGTTCCACCTCCATCCTCGGTCGCTCCGGCTCCACAGCGGTCTGCCAGGACCCCGCCTCCGCCTTGGTCCGTCCTCCACCGGAACCTCCTCCCAAGTTCCCAGCCACGCCTGCCTCTGTTGTTTCTACGGTGCGAGGACGCACCTACCGGGAGGGGGGAGTACTGTCACACCTGGACTCATTTAGTGTGTTTTTGCCCGTGACCCAGTTTCTGTCTTTCCGTGTTTTGGTTTGATTAGTTCCCAGGTGTGTCTATTCTCTTCCTCATGTGTGTTAATTTAGTGATTCCATCCACCTGTGTTTCCCCATTATCCTCTGTACATAAGCCTTGTCCTTTCAGTTCTGTTTTGTCGGGTCTCCTCACTCCTCACTTGATGCTTCATTTGCTACTAACGTGTGCCTACCTCTGTGCTCCATGTTGGATATCTCCTGTGTTGGATATAATAAAAGCCTTATTTTGTTTATCCTCGGCTCCGTGTTCCTTCAGGCAGCGAAAACCGTGACAACATCATTAAATCAGAGTGTAACTGCTTGTTGATAAGGCATACCACTTCTCTCAAAGACAGAGTTTTACTCTCACTTCCTTTAAGTGGAATGCTCATTGTGATTGTCGGATATCTGACCATGAAAAACTGGTGTAAATGCCATGAAATGCATTAAAGACAGATTACAATTGCACAAAACACGTCATTCCAGACACAACAAGACAAGTGTAAATGCATTTGGATGTTAAAACCTCATATGTAAATTTTACTCCTCCCAAAATAGTAAAAAATACTATTTTTACACCAGCTCCCTTGGCATCATATCCTGAAACTCCATACACAGTCACAATTAAATGTGGGAACAGTAAATGTTCTACTCTCTCTTTCCTGTTGTAGTCTTCGATCTTGAAATCAGCTAAAAATAAAATGGAGAATAACTGCTGTGATGTGAACACCACTGAATTATCATATAGTGATTTTTTTATACATTTTTTTATTAAAATATATATTTTGTGTGCATGTGTGTGTGGATACCAGTATAGGATGTATTTTCCAAGAGCATCTTTAGCCAATTATGGTTGAAATTTCCAATGTTACTAACATAATTCAGTGATTCTATTCACAAACAGCATTGCACAATTACATGGTTGGAACAACACCTCTCAATTTGCGGTTAGAAGCACAGAGTCTTGTTAGTGCAACTCTGACTTAACTCATGCTTTTGAGCACAATAAGCAAGCATGGCACTTTAAAACATTCATTCCATTTTAACAGATATATGTTCTAATTAGAGTGCACAACACACATCTCAAATGCATTGATCTCATGTTTAAAGGGATAGTTCATCCAAAAATGAAAATTATGTCATTAATAACTTTCCCTCATGTCGTTCCAAACCCGTAAGACCTCCGTTCATCTTCTTAACACAGTTTAAGATATTTTAGATTTAGTCCGAGAGCTCTCAGTCCCTCCATTGAAGCTGTGTGTACGGTCTACTGTACATGTCCAGAAAGGTAAGAAAAACATCATCAAAGTAGTCCATGTGACATCAGAGGGTCCGTTAGAATATTTTGAAGAATTGAAAATTCATTTTGGTCCAAAAATAGCAACAACAACAAAGAAGTTGTGAGCACATTCACTGCAGTGTAGTGATATCTGGTTTGCGAACGAATCATTCGATTTAAGCGGTTCTTCTTAGTGAACCGATTGAACCATTTCACCAAGTCGAACTGAATCGTTACTCATTAATCCACAAATGACTTAAGCTGTTAACTTTTTTAATGTGGCAAGCAAAATCACGAAAAAACAGCAATATAATCATCAATACTGTGCTCATTATACTAGAATCTCAACTATTTAAATCACAGTAGTTATTATTCCCCGACTTGCCTGTGACCATAAATTATGTAATTACGTAATTTTATTATAAAATAAATGTAACTGTAATTGCCTCAATGCATTGGTAGATGCCACTGTTTCCTGTCATAGTTATGAAATAATTGAATTCAAAAATAGTATCATAGCTATTAAACTATATATCATGATTTTAAATCTGTATTAAACTGCAGAATAATCTCATAGTAAACATAGCTGCTAAACATAAGTCTGATTTCGTGGTGGCTGTGCTTTTAAGTGAAAATATTATAATCGTAATTCAACTGATGAAGAATTTTGAAAGTCTGAGATTAATAAGTGTTGAGTCTTACTGTAAAGTTAACCCTGCCTGCTTTAAATGTTTGAAAATGATTAACATTTGAAAACATTTTTAAAAAAGTTTGAAGAGTAAGCAAATGCAATCAGTTACATTACTTTAATAAAGTACTTGAAATACTTACACTGCTATTACATTTTAAATATGGTATATTGTAATCTGTAACCTATTAGATTTCCAAAATAACCTTCCCAACACTGCCTATGAATTTACTATTGACAGACCTATATTATTCACAGTAACAACCATGTTACTACAATTTGGGGAAACCGATGTCACTAGCTAGCTTAGTTTCTCCAATACAAGACATGCTGGCCAAAACAGCAAATATCTATTGAGTGCCAAGTGATTGCATTTTCATGATAAATGCAAGGTGAATATGTGCTTTTCAGAATGTGATTTGATTAATCCGATTTGGATTTTCTACTTCTCTCCTAAACGGATCCATGGTTAAATAGGTTTTTTCTGACACTTAGGGATAATTGTGTTTCTGTCTACCTCAAAATGCGGTTTTAATGGACTTAAGTGGTAAAGGGCTTTTAAAAATCATTGAAAAATCCAAGATCATGTGGTGAGTGATGTACAGCTTCCATCGCATTGGTCCTCTTCATTCAGCAGAACCTTGCATTCAGTTGGGATTTTTTTCTTGTTTGGGGTTGTGTCATTACCTGATTTGCATAATTCCTTTAAATGAATAGGACTGCAACACAACACATACAGTGTGTGGAAATCGACAGCATTATCAGTGGCTGTGAGTCATTCTCAGTGAATTCCCTCTTGTGTTCTGGAGACAGCTACGATCAGGTTTTGACTGTAAATAATCCATCAGTATGGGGACTCTTTTGAATAGTTTTCTCAAAGCAGCTGGTGAAAGGCTTCAGTGAGAGATAGCTGTATAAACTAAGAGATTATTAACATAAATATAGCAGCTTGGGGATCTTAATTTCTGTACTTTCCTTTGGAGGATGTACAACTGAAGCTATAAGAGAGGACAGTCTATCCATATGCACCCTCGGGGACGGAAGATAATCACTTATGTCCTGTTTACATAATCAGCCTTATTGTTGTAACTCAAGTCCCTTGTTTCATTGGCTTTAATTAAATCTCCTGAATTTCCTTACTTTATTTATTATTTACAGTGATTTTATCTATCTCCATCTAACCTCATCTACCCTTACATATTTCTCTCATCATCCGTCTTTTCTCTTACTTGGTGAAAGAGACTCTTTTGACTTTGTAAATAGTTCTTACATATGAGACAGCAGTGATATTTACATACACAAGTAATTAACAATAAAATGTATGAGAACAATCGGTTATGTCTCCTGAGTTTATTCTGGAGACCAGCTCTCACTATTAACTACAACTTTTGCCCTAATAAACTAATCTGATGCTTATTGATAAGGCAGCCTAGTTATTGTAATAGTTATGTTCAGGTATGAGATGGATTGAGGGATCTTGAAAATGGTCATGCAGAAAAAAGGGATTAATATGTGCTTAAGAACTACTAATAAACTATTATATATAATGAAGTCCCATTAGTTCGTGTTAAAGCAGTATCAATTATTAACTCGAATGAGCAAACCATTTCATACAGCATTAATAAATATTTGTTGACTTTAGCTAATAAAAATATAACTTAATTTTAACTGTTAGTTCATGTTGACTGAGGTGCATTAAATAATTCTAACAAATAGGCTACAAATTTAGATTTTGGCTAAGCTTTAAATTATAACTGAGATTATGATTAAATGTTAACAAATGGAACATTATTGTGTTACTGAAAATACAATTTCTTTGTATAGTCTTGCCGTATGTTTAAATATTGGCTGTAAGGTAGCACAAAGTTGGCAAACTACAGCTTCAAAAGTAGAAACATATTTATTCATGTTCTCACCACAGGCAAAACATCACCTGAACATGAATAAATATTGTTTCTATTTCTGGAGCTGTGGCGTGCCAACTTTGCTCTTCATGTCTGAAATTGATTGTGGTTGAGCACCCACATTGAGTATTTGGCCTGCTGGGTGTGCACACTTGGACTGTAATCCATATATTGGCAGTAACACACAGAAAGTGTTGCATACTTGTGCTGAGCTTGAGAATGACTGTTCCTTACGTCTTTTGAAGTTAATGTCTGATTTTCCCAAGTCTTTCCTATGCAAGTAGACAAATAGGAAAGAGAAACTTGTGGAGAATTTTAAAAAGGGATTTTGAAAATATGAAAGCAATCCTTTGAAAGCTCTTTAGCGTAAACTGTGTGCTGGGCTGCAAGCTGAGAAAAAATTTGCTTACACGCTAATGAGATTTTATGTAATTCACAACCGACCTAATCAGAGGAAACAATTTCAAAACACATGGGTGCATTTCACTCATTTACATTCACCCATTTAGCAGATGCTTTCATCCAAAGGCATTTCAACAAAAACAACTCATTTTAAGACATAAGAAGTGCAGTTTGAAGTTTTAACGCTGACTAGAATGCAACCCACTAGAGAGATATGACAGAATGACTATGACACAGTAATTGGGTCTAGGGAGTAAGGGGTACACAAAGTGCCCTTAATTGTGTTTTTAGATGTTTCTTGTGTGAACAGCAAGGGTTATGTGAAGTTATGTGAATGTGAAGACTCTGGAAAGGAACAGAGTTTGAATAGAACTGCCAGTTTTCTGTTCAGAAGTCCTACAGACAACATTACATCTGAATTTACTATATTTCATTTATTCCACATTATTATCCCAAAGGAAAAGGGACTGTCTTCATAACCTATTATCAAAAAGTAATATCCTTTTCTACATATGAAACAACTAAGCAGTTCCAAAAAGAATCCTACATTTGTGTCATGATACATTAGCTTTACTGAACATCCTGCAATAATAAATTCTTTATCCATATATTTATTAAACCATTTTTGACCTTAAGAAATTACCATGAACTATGAAACTGTTATAATAGCAGATGAGGAAATGAGTAGAATGAGATTGAATTAATCTTGCTTTTGTGAAGTCTCACTACATTGACGCAGCCAAATAAGGACCTCTTTCCAGATTTGAGAGATGGAGGAGAGAATCTTGGAACTGATGGATTCATTGGGCAGTTTTGTATCTGACATGTATAAATGGTGTGCATATGGTCTTATAGGGTACAAATAAAGAAAAATAATCACACATAATGTTTGGTTAACGTACGTCACATTTTACAAATGACACACATATATTCAACAAATGTTAGTATTCATAATCACAATTAAGTTAACACTGTTCTCACTGTCTTGTGACCTACCATCATCAGTTGTGTCGCCTCACTGCCCTTCATAAGTCCTCTCCCATGACCTCATGTCCATCGAATGTGCACTTCAGAATCACCTTACAAACAGTAGGTCATCCAGGTACTTACTGTACTCTTTCATGAGCATTGTGAATTCAGACATACCTCTTTTGTAACATACTGTTTTCACCTATATTATAGAGATGTATGATAATGTGGATGCAGTGCAATAGTAAATATGGAACATCTGGGAAACAATTGCCGTTTCTCGATATGTGTTCCTAAGCAATCTTGAGTTCTTGTGTTCTCGTACTTAGTCATCACCAGCCATTTACATTTTTTCCAATACACAAGAGCGCAATTACAGATGACACATGAAAGTAGCTGGATGTGTTCCTGATAGCGAAGATGCATGCAGTGCAGGTTTGAGAGAATCAAAATCCCAGAAATCCCAGAAGACACTGCATGTGGATGACATAATGAAGCTCATAAGCTTTAAACTTCTTCCTGCATACTAGAAAATATGTGATAGCTAGTAAAAAAGGAAAAATAAGCGTAAATATTTGGAGATTTATTTTGCATAATTTAAAGCCTGCAGTATTTTTTATTTGCATACATAAGAAATAATTAAAAAATCTGAATTTACTATGTAATATAAAAGAATCCATTCTAATTAACATGGTTGTGGAAAATAATGTGTTTTTTGAACCGCATAAACACATTGCATTACACCAAATACACCAAATAATGTTCTTTTTAACAACATCATATGACCCTTTTAAATATTGAGTGTATGTTGGCTCTTCCTTTAATTTCGTTACTATTATTATTATTGTATGTTAATTAATAAATTTATTTATTTAGAGAAACAGTTGAGATAAGCACTGTAGATCTAATTTGTGATATATATATATATATGCATATGAATGAGACCACTGAACATCAGCCAGCAGATGCTTTACACGCTCCTGTTCAAGATAGAATGAATCCTTTATATTAATATATATATATTTTTTTTTTTCTTCCTATGATTTTTATTTTCCTATTTGCTCACTTTTAAAGTTAATTAATATAGTAGTAAGATCTGATAAAACCCATAAATATTTTAATGGATACACCGTTGAATGTCTCTGAAATCGCATTTACTGAATATAACATGAAAATGATATAGTTGAGAGGTATGTAGCTGTACTATCATAATCTACTTATTTTAAACAAACCTTTTGCTGGAGACCAACTACCATTGTTGATTTTTACACATTAAAATCTAGTGCTCAAAAGACTTGTTTTCATGAAATACAGTGTTGGGTAACACTTTAATATAGGGACCATTTTTTTACTAAAACATTTTTACTTTTTAACATGCCTATTATTACAATATTGGCTGTTTATTAGTACTTATAAAGCACATATTGTGCATGAACATATTCTACATCCGTAATCCTGCCCAACACCTAAATTAAACAACTACCTCACTATTAATAGGCAGCACATTAAGAGTTTATTGAGCCAAATGTCATAGTTCATTGTTTGTTAATAGCAACAACTGGGCCTCAGAATAAAGTGTGACCCAATGTTGATACAGAAACTCACTCAGGACCAAGACTTGCACAATTAATTGTCAAAATTGACAACAGAGAGACATTTAATTGAGGATATTAATGGCCATTTAATCTTAGGCTATGAAGGATTCATTCTATCTTGAACATGAGCATGTTAAGCATCTGCTGGCTGATGTTCAGTGGTCTCATCCATATGCATATCTGCTGGTGAGACTGCTAACTGACTCAGATGTTGGCAAGATGTTCTGCTGTCCACCGTGTGAAAGCTTTCGTCACTCAAGAGCATCAATCACAGAACACATACTTTCACATCTGGCTGACAGCAATACTGGCAAATCCATAAATCAAAAGTAAGAACTGTTGTCTTGCACCCAGCATTTCCTGAACGGACTACGGGGGATCTGATCTTTGGTTGTGGGATGAATATTAATATTTTATTCTTGATATCAAAAAGCAATATTTTGTATGATAAAATATCTTGCCGTAGGCCGGGAGAGAGGATATGGAGCACTGTATCATTTGCTGAGTGTGATATATTCCTCTGGGTCAGGTGCCCGCAGGCTACAGATGAAAGTGGAGGAAGGCAAAATGTGTTAGTAATGAGAAAGCAATTGAAGTACCAACATATTACCACACATGTGTTGCCTCTGAATATTCTTTGTGCTCTATTTAAACTACTCCAGATTAATGTTATAGGATTGTAGTATGATTCACAATGTTCATCGTCTCATCCAGTGGTCCCATTAAGAGTCTCTACACACACATTCATGCTCTGGTGCTGTGAGTGTGTGTGCTGTATGCATCAGTGCACGCTTGCTACATCTCTTTGCCATGTGGACTGTGTGCACTTCAGAGCAAAATTGATTTATGGTAAGACATATTAAGACTCTCTCGTTTCTGGAGAACTACACATCTTTTAAACTGGATCAGGTACTAATGGAAATGCATTGATCATTGATCAATTCTGGGAAAAGGACTGAATCCAACAACGTGGATTTTCAGATTTGAAGAGGATGGTGTGTGAAATAAAACAAATCCAGATGTTGCATATTGGTCTTACATTTGCTCCTTTTCTTGTTCTGTACAGATGGAAAACTCATCCGGAACGGGCATGTTTCAGTCCAAAATATCGAAAGAGAATGACTTGCTCTTGGGAACTGTCTACACCGTCTTTGGTAAGTGTCTGTCAAAGTAGCCTTAATATACTGGCTTAACATTGGTTTGAATTCTGTAAGCACCTTATTATGAAGCATAAGCTTAATTAAGAATAGTAACTGAGAACTGTTCAGATTCTACAGTATATTGAAAAATACTCATACAGTTGTGTATGATTCAAGTCCTCAACAGATGGACACTGCTGTGATTTACGTTTAAAACGCATAAATACTCAGTACTTATCAAACGATCTGTTTAACAGACAAAACAATAATGATCACGTAATGAAATCATTACTGTCGGATCCAAGATAGTTGGCATCATCTTTTAGTTTCAATCTCTCTGAAAATCATGCATTGAATTGTGCCTTGTCTGATAACGCATCCGTAGTAAAATGAAGTGAGCGAAGGACTTACTGACGCAGTCTGGAACTTGAAAATAAAATTATTTTTACTCCTTCCTAATTTTGAGATCACAATAAAGGCAATGCAAATACTGTTTATCAACAACTTGGCACTGCACAGCATCTTTATTTTTTGGTTTCTGTGTAGACCTGCATTCGCCTCTCATTATTTAAACTTCATGTGTGAATCAGTGGATGGGGCTTAAGAGACAGTGATGTGTGATTGTGGGCGGAGCCAAACAGGCAATGGTATTGGTTTCTCAAACGGAAGGCTGAATAGTACAATGATCTTTTATATATTGGTTTCTCAGTTCAGGACCCCTTTCATTTTTATTTAACATTGATCAAAAACACCCCCACCCCCCCAAAAAGAACATCCATATTTCACTTTCAATAAAAAACAAATAAATAAGTAAATAAAGAAAAATTTTTCCTAGATTGAAGTTTATTTTTCATAACATTCTTTAGAACCAATCAAAATCGCCAAAGACTTGAATGATAGTCGTTTAAAACCCCCATCCTGTGCATCTAATAAACTGACATTAATACTGCTTTCAGCTTCTAAATGTATATCATTCTGTTTAACCTTTCAAATAGCAGATTAAGTCTGCGTACAATAGCCTTATCTTTTCAAGTCATTTCACATTAGTTTGTATAGTGCAGCAGTCTGCTGCAAAGTCTCAGTCCTGTTCCTGGAGATCTTCCTACCTGCAGAGTTCAGTTGCAGCTCTGATCAAACACACCTGTCCGTATTGATCAAGAGCTCCTGGAGATCTGAAGAATGAGGCTTCAGTTGTGTTTGATCAGGGCTGAACTTCGCAGGAACCCCTGTTATAGCGCTTTTAGCTAATATTTCAAGGCAGCTTTACTATTCATTTTGATTTACTGATTAATTGATTGAGTGAGTGAGTGTGTGATTGATTGTGTATTTCTTTCTTTCACTGCAGGTGTGCTGTCTCTGATGGGAAACACCACTCTGTTGTTTGTAGCCTATCGTAAGAAGTTGTCTCTAAAGCCTGCCGAGTTTTTTATCATCAACCTCTCCATCAGTGACCTTGGCATGACCATCTTCCTCTTTCCCTTTGCTATTCCCTCTGCTTTTGCTCACAGGTAAATCTCTTTCACATGAGGGATGTTTCTTGTAGAATAAGAGTCTTCCCATCTCTCTTCATACAGTACATACATATCTTTGTTGTGTCCTCTTGAGACTCATTAAAGAGGGTCGTCTTGTTCTCTCTCTCTTATCGGCTTAAAGGCGTCAACATAATAAAAGCAAATTAAATCAAATTTAACAGCTGGAAACACATGAGCGCAGCCTCCTGGTCCTCAGAGCTGGATCTCTCTAATGACTGACCCCTTTGATGATACTATTCCTTTTTTTCTTCTTTTTTATGTGTGTAGTAAGCTGTTATCACTGATCATGTGGGAACCCCTCTGCTTTTGAAATCTCATGCATAAAACGTGAGCGCTGGAACATACAAATTGAGGAAAATAATTATTTAATTTGTTTCTCTAACATGTTTCTGCAACGCAGATAGTTGATTTATAATAACGTTAATAAAAATGAACATCAATTTCATGAGTTCACAATAAAGGGGTCACTTGAGTAAACCTTGTTCCCCTTCACAAACCTAATAAAAAATGAAGAATAAAGATGAAGCAAGAGTTGTTTTAATTTGGTGTTATTAGGGCTACATTACACAGCACAGAATCAATATTCAGATTTTGGCAAGCCTGTACATTTTTCATGCACACTTCTTTTCCAAGGACAAGAAGGAAGGCAGGCAGAGACACCATGACACTATGTCCACTATAAAACTAGCAAAGCATTTCAACAAAAGTATATACATTTGCTGAACAAACACACATAATCTGAGCTGTTATTCCAGGGTTTTATATTGGTTATTTCCAAACTGTTCATGCAGTTACAGATTAATTTACATTTATGCATTTGGCAATTTAACCCAAAGTGATCTATATGATATGATTTCACACATTGCCTATCAGGAATCAGACCCATGGTTTGGGCATTGTTAAATATGCTCTACTGTTTGGGCTACAGAAATGCTTTTCCAACATGCGTCTTGCAGTAGAACATGTGTAGTATGATGTGAAAAATGGACCAATGTTGAGGTGAATTTAAGAAATGAGGAGGCAAAATTAATTAAATGGGAAATTATCTAGACATCAAATGCAACTGTAACATGAATTTACACTGAACTGGACTCTCTGCTTTTGCTTTAATGTTATTGTATATCTTATTGCCACTGCTTTATAGGTTATGTACTAAGTTTACTGTTTTATTTAGGGATAAGAGACTGCTTGTGCCCTTTTCTAAAATAAATAAGTAAAATAAATTCTACTCTGCCCCACATAATTCTAAACCAATCATGGGATTTAATTTTCACTGCTCCTCATTTTCTGATTTTGATCTCTGATCCATGAGGTGGAAGTCATTGCATGCAGCAATCTGACTCTTTTCTCTCACTCTCTAGCACTCAGTATTCAATGTGCACAGCACCGGATACACATTTTTAATGCAGCCAGTGAAATTAAAATAACTTATAAACAATAATATTGTGGCATATACACAAGTACAGACTATACATCCTGCTGTTTTAAATTGGAGTGTTATAGTTTGCTTATAATTTTTATTATTGCAATACAAAAAACAGCATTCAAGAGGACATACAGACATATGTGAACTATATGAAACTGATATAATACAGTTTTAGTATTATACGTGTCAAGTATAGTATACAGAATAAACTAAACTGCAGAAATTGCAATAAAACCCTTATATATTCAGTTTTTAGTTTCTCTCTGTCTGAAAAACTCTCCTTACTAACACAACGTTAGCTCAGTTTGAGATTCATAAAATGCGGGTCCATATCACTTTAAGACTCAAAAATACATATACAGGCAGCATAAAGTTAATACCCATGGCCGCTTATGATGTATTGAGGTCTTATAAAGCAAAATGATTGATCTGTGCAAGAAACTGAATATTATTTACAACATTTTCACCTGTAACCCAGAGTCTCAGGCAAACAGTCCAACAGCAATAATAACAGAAAACAACTAAACCTGGCTAACATGATGCACGTTTCGTTCTCTTTTCAGGTGGTTGTTCACGGAGGTCATGTGTATGTGTTATGCCTTCTGTGGAGTTTTGTTTGGTATCTGCAGCCTCAGTAACCTGACCGTGTTGTCTTGTGTGTGCTGGCTCAAAGTCTGCTGCCCCAACTACGGTAAGACACGTCTTGTTTGAATATAATCAAGCAGAATATGATGTTAAAATGTGTATCAAATGCATCTCCTGTGGTTCCTGTAGGCCAAAGGCACACAGCTCTTTGAGAGCTCAGCCAAGTTACTCACTGTGGGATGGTTAGGTGCAGATGTAATGTAAAATGTGTTTACTATGTCCTCAAAGAATCTGTATAACATTATCCCTAAACAACTGCTCTGCTAAGCCAGTGTGGGACAAAATGTACATTGTCTTGTTCACTCTTTTTGCACTCTATTTCATCAGTATTTTGCTGATTCACAGATCCTTGGATGACAAAAAAAAAAGAAAGAAAACTATTTTGATTCATCACACTTTCTGACAGATATAGGGCAGGCATTGTCAAAACTTGTTACAGCAGTACTATCTGATGATACATTGTTGATAAATGCACATGACTGCAAAGCTTACCACAAAAAGAACAGCATCTGGTTTTTAAAATTAGCTGTTTTTGTCATATTCTGTGACACTTGTGGCTATATTATTCATTTAGGTCCACTATTTTCTGTCTAAAAAGAAAGAAAACAAAACAAACAATTAACTCTTAATGTCTAAATGAAACTTTTGTTTTGTGTGATGATAAATATAAAGCAGATCTCAAGCCTTCACATGCTCTTGTTTTGATGAAATCCAAAGTAGAACAATCTGGTACATTTGATCAAGGACATGTGAATACAGTGCTCACTGTGTGCGTATTTAACAAACTAAGTGAAATTAACTTCTTAATAAGAGCTTTTAAGCTGGAAAATCTTTATTGGCTGGCCTAGAAATCTTATCACTGACATTATCTGTCAGGGCCTGATACTGTATTTAAAAAAAGATGATTTATTAACCGTGCATACCAGAGGCAGCTGGTGTGAGCCAAATGATTACGATCATCTTCTTCACCCCAGGCTTCACTTCTGCAAGAGATATTGTTCAGATTTCTTAGAAATAAATAAATAAAAAAATAATAATACTAACAGTTGGCATACAGTATTTTCCCTCTTGTGACTAGAATTTTTTTTTTTTTTTTTTTTTTTTTTTTTTGGGACAGTGAATGAACATTTGTATTTTATAATGTCAGAACATCATTATATAATGTTAAAAAGTGTATTTTTGGTAACACTTTACACATATGCATGAATCCATGCTTAACTAATTCACACGTTAATGTATAACTCACGAAGAACTAAACCATATATTTATTATTACTACATCAGCAATTCATGAACATTCTATATGATTCATAGATTAAGTAATAAATAAATTGTTATTAATTTAATTTCATAGTATATTAGTTCCCTAATAACACATTTAATATTATCTAATTATGTAAATTCATATGTTAATCACCACCATGATCAAAGCGATGTATTTCAAGTTCCAGTTGCCTGCTTTAGTTGATCATTAACTAATGATTTGCAAATATATCTTTGTTATGACTTTACTCGTTGAGGCACAACTATTAACTAATTGAGTAATATGTCATTATGGTTATACATTTTTAATTATTTAGCTAGTCATGTACCTAGTTGGTACATGTTGAAGTTGAAATGCATGGCTTCAACCCATTATGGT
This sequence comes from Carassius gibelio, assembly GCF_023724105.1. NCBI lineage: Eukaryota > Metazoa > Chordata > Actinopteri > Cypriniformes > Cyprinidae > Carassius > Carassius gibelio. The sequence goes on from NC_068418.1 coordinate 5,639,035, forward strand.
TTAAGTTAACTAGTAATTTACACTATTAGTTAATATAAAATTTAATTATGGAATTTATACATTATGACACATTTGACTAATAACAGTTTATTGATTACATAATCTAGAATCATATAGAATGTTGATTTGATGTTGTTACATGTCCCCTCTTCTGTCTATGGGGTACTGAGTGGAAGTAACAAAGTTAAAAGATGTTATTAATAAATACATTTACATTGAAAAATCTTCTATTCCTATATCCAAGCACTTGTCACTTTTACCACTGATATATCTCTAATAAAGTTTCACACAAAACCCTCTATTTCACACCATAAAACAAAAGAATACCCAAATACCAGAAATTAACATAAGTATAATATATTTTATTTTTTAAAATAAACCGAAAAGTATATATATATTGAAAACATACAAATATCAGGGCAGTTAATCAACTTAAATAACCAAGGTGTAAAAAGAGCAAATGCCTAAATAACTAACATAACTTCTCAGGTTATGTATGTAACCATGGTTCCCTGAGAATGGAACCAGACCCTGGGTCCTCTATGGGTCGCTATGTGGAACCCCTTCAGCTTGACCATTGTCTGAAGCATATATCTAAAAACCACAATATCATTAGCCGGCGACAGCCTATGACGTCATTATCTGTGCTATCACAGTAAAAAAGGGTGCCATGATAACATGTCATCCTCTTCTTCCTCTGAAGCTTGTGTCCACAGCATGGCAAGGAAACTAGAGGAAGCAGTGTCTCATTCCCTTCTCAGGGAATAATGGATACGTAACCTAAGTGAATGCACTCATGAGAACGATATTTAAAAACTCTGGTGAATGAGGAAGTACTCACATCCCCCTCAGTATTCCCGCAAATGCATCACAATGAGCTCAAGCCCCCTCCTCGTGAGACGTGCATGTTCAATTCATGCTTATCCCTCAAAAGAAATAAGCACTGAATACAGAGTGCATCCAACTCTCTCGAGAGCACCACACACACACAGCACATAAGCCATGTGAAACTGCAGGTGTCAGAGCAAAGCCTCTGGCGAGAGAACATGCACTCCTAGTCGTGCTTAGCTTAACACTAACATAAACAAACGCTCATTGAAGATGAAAAAGAGGATGACTTGTTATCTCAGTGCCTTTTATACTGTGATCATGCAGGGCAATGATGTCATAGGCTGTCACCGGTGCCATTGTCGTTTTGAGATACAGTATATGCTTCAGACACCAGTCATGCTTAAGGCGTTCCCCATAGCGAACTCTAGAGGACGCAGTTCGAAGTTCCCTCAAAAGTGAACAGTCATTCTAAAGATTATAACACAAATTAACTTCCCTGGTAAAAGAAAACACCATTAAAGACAATTATCTTCCCTCTCTCCCTGACTTAAGAAAGACAGCAAATAATTGCATTCATCCGAGGTACATACACTAGAAAGTAGATGAACAGTTGTAAAATCTAGAATATGATATAGAAATGTTGAATATTTTTTAAATAATTTTTTGGAGGCTCTGCCTTTGTACTGCCAATGTTACACTGAAGGAGTCTGATGGTTTCAAGTGGACAGGAGACAGTCCATGGTGCTGCAGATGAGCTTTTCAGCAGGACACAGCTGGACAGTAATTATATTAGGTTTCTGTGTGAGAATCAGGTTAGTAATTGTGTTGAAAATGTCAAAGCCAGTCTTGTTCCTTGCAAGGATGAAAACAACGTGTCCAGTGCTTCAGCCAAAGAAACAGGACTGCTCAACAGAAAGGAAAAGCAACAAAAGGAGAATGCCAGAGAATGAAAGAACGTAACTGCTTATAACTTTTTGATTTGAGAGATTTGATAGACAGAAGACCTATATAACCTTTACACCTACTGTATATAACAACAAGAGGTAGTTACACAACACATCACATCAGATGGGGGCTCACGGTCATTCTTTCTACTTCAATGAATGTTTCTTAAGATTGTTTTTTAAAAGCTGGGGTCGCATACGTATAAAGCAAACAGACACCAGCTAAATTTGTTATTAATATAAAATGTGTGATCACAAGTGTGTTTTTAGCTTTAGTTCAACAAACTAATCCAATCAGAATTAGGAGTTACACCTGGTTACACACCATCAAGCCATTGTTTAGATGTTTTTAATGGTTTGATTTAGATTAATCAAGCATATGAGGGGAGAAAAGGGGTGAGGAGTGAGCATTTAGGTGAAAAATGGCTTGATTATGGCAGCACAGGAGCTCAGACATTGGCATCTACAGATGATCTTTGTCATTCACTGTAACCCAAAATGGGACGAAAAGATGACAGTATTGTCATTCCTGCAGAGGCAAATTGTTTTGTGTCTGGGTTTTTATGGATTGATTGTTTGTGTTATCAGTTGTAAAGTGAAATCAAGCATATAGGGGAGAAACAGGGCCATGAGGGCCATGTATTTGGATGAGCAGCGGCTCAATTTCTGCAACACAGCAGCCTTGAAACTTCCATCCACACATGACTCTTGCTATTAAATGCAACCCAACCCAGCAAATGATTGATGAAGGGCCTTTTTTATTCTGATTTCACTGAGCAACATGTCAAGGAGAGGCAGGCTGCTGTGATAAGAGAGCTGTCTTACACCATTTAACTAAATGGCATCAGGGCTGGCCCATGTTACAGGAGCAGCGTTGTGATCATTTTGGCAGCATGTCTGTTTTCACGGCATTGCTCACACTCTGTTAAAGTGGCATTGCGTTTATTGTAAAAATCATCATGGTGAATCGTCATTTCAAAAGATAAAGAATGTATGTAATGAATTCAAATTATTATAGGTGTACAGTAGCTTAAGTTAAAGTATTTTTAGAATGTAAAAACATGACAGGCTTGTGATGCTTCAGTTCTCTTACAGTGTGAAACAGGAAATCTCTGCCAAATAAATAATAAATCAGATACATGTCATAACAAAGGGGTAAAGACCGTATTCAAATTATATTTTTTCAAATGGGCCTTCACTGTATATTATTTATACATTTTGATTTTAAAATACACAATAATGATCAAGGAAAACCATGTGGCCAATTTGATATACATAAAAAGACTACATATGATTTTGATATATCATTGAACACACAATGTCTCCAACAACTCCTGGGTTTCTCAATGCTCAGAAAGCTCAATTCAGATGGCCCTCTATGAAATCTATTTCTGGTTTGAATCTTCAGACTCAGGAGCAGCAGCAGTAACGGCAGCAATAATTCAATCCCATGAAATGAAAATGAAGCGAAGATCTTATAGAGAACGCAAAAAATGGTTATATAACATGGTGGAATCCCATGGAGAGTCAAGCGAGTGCCATGCACAGACCCAGCCTCTCACTAAAGCAATATAGTTCTGGCTCTACGGTCTGACTGAATGAGCCATGTGTGAAGTTAAGTGCACTCTTAAAGATAAAGCTTCTTTATATTGGCATCAGTGATTTTATGAAAAACCTGAACATCCATGAAACCTTTCAAAAGCAGAAAAGGTCATTTATATTAAAAAAAGAAAAGCAGTTTTTTAGATATTAAAAATGTTCTTCAAAATGGTTCTTTTAGGAACTGTTCACTGGTTCAATGATTTTTCTATGGCATCACTAGAAAAAACCTTTTAGAACCATTGTCAATGTCAAGCTGAATTCTATATGTGATATTAGGGGGCCTGACTGTCAGGGGGGAAAAAATTCAAGAATTTCATATTTTTATTAGGCACACAACAGTCTGTTACTAGGCCAGTACCTTAAAATAAATTTTTTATCTTAGTAGACTGCTTGTGTATTGTGTACAAGTTTCAGCTGGTAAAAAACCAACCCGTACCAACCCGGAAATCATTCTTCTAAATTCTTTTTTAAAACTTTGGCCATGTTTAGCATGAGAATCCATCTCTTTAACACTGTCAACAACTCTGAATACATGAAACACCATTGTACCCCCACCCCCACCCCTTAAATATACTTATTTTAATTATACCTACTTTACACATACACTGCTGTGCAAACGTCTTAGGCAAGTTAGTATTTTCACCTCAAGAATGGTGTTCGGACAGTTAATTATATATTTTTTTCTGTAGTGTGTCAGAAGAAAATATCAGTTTACAATTCCAAACATTCATTCTGCCATTAATTGTAAAAAATAATCCAGTGAGGTTTTTGAATACACAAGCAGTCTGAAAACAGCCGGTGCTTCACATGGAGATCTGATCTCACCATCGTCAAATCTGTCTGTGATTACATGAAGAAACAGATGAAACTGAGACAAACTCAATCCAGAAGAACTGTGGTCATATCACCAAGACGCTTGAAGAAACCTTCCTGCGAATCTACCTGAAAAACAACGTGCAAGTGTACCTGGACAAAATATGTTCCTCTTCGGGAACTCGAGCTGCGTCGATCGCATTTGGGGAACGCCTTTGGCAAGAACAACTCTGAATATCGTGTGCAATCAGTTCAATGGAAGAGCGTGACGTCACGGACGGGGTGACGTAGCGACCAGGAAGCTATAAAGGCACGTGCCACGCAGCTGGCTTCAGCTTCGCGTCTTTCAGCAAGCGCTCTGTGTGTGCATGTTCTTAAGTCTGTCTTGTAAGTCTTATTTACTGTTGTCTGTCCAGTATCATTAGACTACGATGCCTAAGTCTAAAGCTAAGACGAGACATTTGAAGGGCGAAACCAAATCGCGCTATAAACTGTGTGTTCCTCCATGCCAGCGCTACATCACGGCTGGGGACACACATGATTTATGCGTGGTTTGCCTGGGATCGGAGCACGCTGAGTCGGCTCTCGAGGGAGCCGACTGCCCGCATTGTGAACGATTGCCAATGCGGGCGCTTCGATCCCGGAGGGCTCTCTTCGAGGAGGAAGCCTTCGTCAGCGTTCCCCGCGGCTCTGGCCCCGCTTCTGCTGAGGCAGAGCGGCTGCTGCACTCGTGGGGTTCGCAGGTAGATCTGGCAGAGGGAATGGAGACGGGCACGTCCTTATCTCCTTCCTCATCTGCTAGATCTGGCGCCCAAACCCTGGGATCGGAAGCACGCTCGTCGGTTTCTTCCGCCCAGGGCGAGGGGTCGACACTCCACCTCTCTTCGTCTGATGAGGTGGATGTGGAGACAGTTGGCAGGGATTCGCCACCCCTTTCGCCCCAGTATGAGGAGCTGCTGGAGGTGGTTACTCGCGCAGTCGAGAAGTTAAAAATAGACTGGCCCCCACAAAAATCACATGAACCGCAGAGAAGTAAATTAGATGAGCGGTATCTCAGGCCCAGACAACCACCTCCAGCCCGGAGCCTTCCCTTTTTTCCCGACCTCCATGATGAGATAGCGAGGTCGTGGAAACACCCATATTCCACCCGTCTTTTCGGCCCTGATTCGCAGTATTATGGGAATGTGACAGGGCTCGATGAGCGTGGTTACAGAGCGATGCCACGGGTTGAACAGACGCTTGCGGGCTATCTGTCACCCGGTTCGGCGTCGTCTCTGAAGGCTCCGGCCTTGCCTACTAAAGCATTAAGAACGACATCAGGGTTAGTGGGCAAGGGCTATGTGGCAGCAGGTCAGGCAGGGGCGTGCCTTCACACCATGGCCGTCCTTCAAGCATATCAGGCCGACCTGTTGAGAGATGTAGACGAGGGAGAGGGGATCAAGTCCGACGATATTGCAGAGCTTAGACGGACCGCTGATCTCTCCCTCCGCGCCACCAAAGAGACCGCTCGCGCAATTGGGCGGTCTATGGCAGCCTTGGTGGCCGCGGAGAGGCATTTATGGCTGAACCTGTCCCAAATTAAAGACCGTGACAGGTTCTGCCTCCTGGACGCCCCGCTCCAAGCCTCGGGCCTGTTCGGCGACACAGTCAATACTGTCGTCGACAGGTTCCAGGAGGCCCGTAAACAGGCGGCGGCGTTCCAGAGTTTCCTCCCTCGTCGCTCTTGTGGGTTATCTGGACGGGAGATACCCACGCCACTAGCAGGCTCCTCATACCGCGAGGCTCAAAAGCAGAGCGTCGCCACTCGCTCTGAGTCGGGGGCTCCTAGATTAAAATCTGACCTTCGTACTATTATCGAAGCTAGGAAGTCCTCGACAAAGAGGTCCTGACGCCATGCTACCAGTGACCTCGAGGGTAGCCCCTACGGGGTCAGAGCGGTTCCCACCTCAGTATACGGTGCCCGCCTCTCCCCGGTACCCTCCGGAGGCCGGTCTGCCAACCCTGCCAGTGTTTCAGGGCGCAGCGGTCTCCCGCGAGCGTCCCTCCCAGTTATTTCCGCCCGTGAGCGTAGCGGAGCTGGGAAGCTCGCCTCCCCTTCGGGGGCCTCTTACACCAGAGATCAGTCTCGAGAGACTGATTCCCTTAGTACATTTTCGAGCAGCGTGGAAACTTATGCCAAATGTTTCTCAATGGGTCCTGCACACAGTAGAAAGAGGCTACGCTATTCAATTCGGCCGTCCACCGCCGAAATTCAATGGGGTTACACCGACAGTCGTCGGCCCCCAGCAGGCTCTGGTTATGGAACAAGAAGTGAATACCCTATTAAGGAAGGAGGCCATCGAGGTGGTCCCTCCTCTAGACAGGGAATCCGGGTTCTACAGCCGGTATTTCATAGTTCCAAAGAAGGATGGGGGGTTGCGTCCGATCTTAGACCTACGTCAGTTAAACCTCTCAGTTATGTCACTGAAGTTCAAAATGCTTACTGTCAAACAGGTTGTAGCTCAAATCAGATCCGAGGACTGGTTTGTCACGATAGATCTCAAAGACGCATACTTCCACATATCCATCCTTCCACAACACAGGAAGTTTCTGAGGTTCGCTTTCGCGGGCAAAGCTTATCAATATCGAGTACTTCCATTCGGCCTTGCACTCTCACCCCGCACATTCACGAAGTGTGTAGATGCGGCTCTGGTACCCCTCCGTATGCAGGGCATCCGCATTCTAAATTATATCGACGATTGGTTGATCTTAGCTCATTCAGAGCAGATGGCGGTTCGACATCGAGATGTCGTTCTCGCACACATGGGGGAGCTGGGTTTGAGACTGAATGCCAAGAAGAGTGTACTTTCTCCAGTTCAGAGAACCACCTATCTAGGCGTAGTATGGGATTCGACCACGATGCAGGCACGTATGTCTCCTGCTCGGATCGAGTCGATCCTCACATCAGTCAAGAGAGTCAGAGAAGGCCAGTCACTCACTGTGAAGCAGTTTCAGAGACTGTTAGGGCTCATGGCAGCTGCGTCCAACGTGATACCTTTTGGTCTCCTGCACATGAGGCCCCTTCAGTGGTGGCTCAAGACCAAGGGGTTTTCCCCGAGGGGAAATCCTTTCCGAACTATTCAGGTCACGCGGCGATGCCTTCGTGCCTTAGACATATGGAAGAAACCTTGGTTCTTGAATCAGGGCCCAGTGCTGGGAGCTCTTGGTCGCCGTGTAACGCTAGCGACAGATGCGTCCCTCACCGGTTGGGGTGCGGTCATGAGTGGCCACCCTGCCCGCGGTCTGTGGAGCGGTCGCCATCTGACATGGCACATCAATTGTCTAGAAATGCTAGCAGTGTATCGAGCTTTAAAATATTTCCTCCCAGACCTGAGAGGCTGTCATGTGTTAGTGCGCACCGACAACACAGCGGTAGTCTCTTATATCAATCACCAGGGGGGTCTGCGTTCACGCCCCTTGTACAAGCTGGTGTACCAGATCCTCCTGTGGTCCCAGGGCAAACTCCTCTCGTTAAGAGCAGTGTATATTCCTGGGCGATTGAATGTGGGAGCAGACATGCTGTCGAGACAGGGGCCAAGGCCCGGGGAATGGATGCTCCATCCCGAGGTGGTGAAGCAGATATGGCAGATATTTGGCAAAGCTCAGGTGGACCTCTTCGCGACTCGAGAGACATCGCAATGTCCCCTCTGGTTCTCTCTAGTTCACCCAGCTCCACTGGGACTAGATGCCATGGCACAGACTTGGCCGAGGCTTCGTCTGTATGCCTTTCCCCCCATCGCTCTGCTCCCGGGAGTTCTGGCGAGAGTACGCCGGGACGGGGTCCGTCTGTTGTTAGTAGCCCCGTTCTGGCCGGGCCGAGTATGGTTCGCAGATCTGATCTCTCTCCTCGACGGCTCTCCATGGCAGATTCCGATCAGGACAGATCTACTCTCTCAGGCGCAGGGCAAAATAATTCACCCTCGCCCGGAGTTGTGGAAGCTGTGGGTGTGGCCCCTGAGGGGGCACATCTGTTAGCAGCTGGTCTCTCAACCGAGGTTGTTGAGACCCTACTCCAATCCAGAGCTCCCTCTACGAGGAAACTGTACGCCCTGAAGTGGAAACTCTTCACTTCATGGTGCAGAGATCGCCACCTTGACCCTGTTAACTGCCCAGTTGGTACAGTTCTGGAGTTTTCACAAGCTAGGCTCTCTGCGGGGTTGACCCACTCCACCGTAAAGGTGTACGTGGCGGCCATAGCTGCTTACCACGTCCCTTTCAGTGACCAGTCACTGGGTAGACACCCCCTAGTTACACGTTTCCTCCGAGGTGCACTGAGGCTGAGACCTCCAGTACGGTCCCGTATTCCCCCATGGGATCTGGTTGTGGTGTTAGAGGCTCTCTGCAAAGCTCCATTCGAGCCAATTCAAGAAATATCAGACAGACATCTGACACTTAAGACTGCCCTATTATTGGCTATTACTTCTCTAAAGAGAGTTGGAGATCTCCAGGCCCTCTCGGTGGCCCCTAATTATCTAGACTTTGCCCCGGTATGGCCAAAGCATTTCTTTAACCTCGAGCGGGTTATATTCCTAAAGTTCCCTCTGTCACACCACAACCTGTCGTACTGCAGGCCTTCTGTCCTCCTCCCTTTCGGGAGCCAGACCAGGTGAAGCTAAATTGTATGTGTCCAGTGCGAGCACTGGACGCATACGTCCACAGAGCTGCCCTGTGGAGAAAATCCGACCAATTGCTTGTATGCTACGGTCCTACTAACAGGGGTTCTCCTGCCTCTAAGCAGACCCTTAGCCGTTGGATAGTCGAGGCTATCAACGAGTCATATGAGTCCTCTGGTCTTCCCCTTCCTTTGGGAGCCAAGGCTCACTCTACGCGGAGTATGGCTGCCTCTAAGGCCTTCCTGGCAGGTGTGTCCCTCTTGGACATCTGCAACGCTGCGGGGTGGTCCACGCCCTCTACATTTGCCAGATTTTACAATCTCGATATGCGAGCCGCTCCTGGCTCTTCTGTCCTCTCGTCCTAAGCTGTGCTCTACGGATACACACTAGGCAGGGGTTTGGTAGTCTGGCAGCGTTGGCACATCGTTCCCCAAATGCGATCGACGCAGCTCGAGTTCCCGAAGAGGAACGTCCCTAGGTTACGTATGTAACCCTAGTTCCTCGAGGGAACGAGACGCTGCGTCGCCGAGCCATACTCCCGGCACCCCTGCCTGCGCTTGCTTCCCTACTCGAAGCTGAAGCCAGCTGCGTGGCACGTGCCTTTATAGCTTCCTGGTCGCTACGTCACCCCGTCCGTGACGTCACGCTCTTCCATTGAACTGATTGCACACGACATTCAGAGTTGTTCTTGCCAAAGGCGTTCCCCAAATGCGATCGACGCAGCGTCTCGTTCCCTCGAGGAACTAGGGTTACATACGTAACCTAGGGACGTTTTCAATACAAAGGTTGGTCACACCAAATATTGATTTGATTTAGTTAACAGAAGTTAATTGATAAATAAAATCTATTAATGACGATATTTTTGAAAGCAATCTTACTAACAGTACACAAGTGCCTAAAACTTCTCACAGTACTGGAGCTTTGGAGGCAGGTTTCTTAAAATGACTTGGAGATGTTGCTACAGTTCTTCTGGATTGAGTTTGTCTCAGTTTCATCTGTTTCTTCATGTAATCGCAGACAGATTCGATGATGGTGAGATCAGATCTCCACGTGGAGCACCAGCTGTTTTCAGACTGCTTGTGCACTCAAAAATCCAGTCATTCACAGGAATGATTACAGACAGTGACAGACAGCACTCATTCAAACTAAATATCAGGGGGAATGACAGAGAGACAGTAGAAACATTATGTGTGGCTTTGTTTTAAACAATGACCCAGATCATGAAATACATTTATTAACTTTAGAGTAAGGGAAGCACAGCTTGGGAAATGAGAGCATCAAAGGAGCGTCTGAAAGCTATGGATTTATTTTAAATCTTTTCAGTATTCTTTGATGTTATCCATAGTTTTTTGTGGCTCTTTTTATTGTTTTAAGTATCAGTTCAGGCAACGTTTAGGCACCCTTACCATTTTAAAAGTATCAAAATGGCACCGGTATCGTAAAAAACCCAATCGATACCCAACCCTAGTTGGAGGTGTGAAATGTGATCATGCTGTTGCAGGTCACATCTTTCATACATGGAGTCTGTTTTCCAGTTTGACAAAGGCAGCCAGCTTTATTCTTATGACAGGTTTCTTGACAGAGAGACATTCATTTTTGAAGTCTTTGTGAAATCGTTGCTCCAGGTCTGACATAGGCTTTTGTGCTCCATGAAGGTTTAAAATAGCATGAGTAAATAATTGAAATAATTTTTACTGTCAGTGGGTAATTTATTCTTATTATTTATTCATTTAAACTGCTTAGTTTTTGCACGGATGAGATAACATGTCATGTGCATGATCTTGCCCTTAAAATCTGTTTCTTGGGACATTAACTCGAGAACATGTGGCATGTGGCAAGTCCCCAGTATTTAACCTCATTAAAAACAACATCAATCAAATGTGAAGAGTTTCTATAATACTACTTTCATGAACATTTTAAACACGACATTTGACACACTTTGCTCCTTGTAGTCTCTTGATGGTTTGATTTGTAAACACGATGAGAAGCTGCTTTAAGAGCTGTTCCGAATAAATAAAACCTCTCAAACCATCTTTCTCTTTGCTTGTTATGAGCCTGTGACTCTTTTCCTGTAAATGCAGCTGCAGGGCCAGATCCTTCCTGGAGGGGTTCGTTTCTATTGTGTTGTTTCTGTGAAGTACAGACTGTATTGTTGATTTTGTCTATGGGCCGATTTGCACTTCAAATAGTTTGCAACTCTGGATGTCGACAGAAGGTCTCCTTTCTTTCAAAACCAAGATCATATAAATTAATTATGAATACAATTATTTAAGTTTAGCTGTTTCATATTAAATGGATCATAATCTCACCCTCATGTTGCTCTGAGTTTAAACCCATAAGATTTTCTTTAACATGAGAAACCTGAGAGATGTGTCTCCCTCCAAAGAAATTACAACTGTGTTGCTGTAAATTGTTCAAAAAGACATCATAAATAAAAATCAGTATGAATTTACTGCTTATGTTTAAAACTGTAAAATGTTTTTTTTTTTTTTTTACTGTAATATTTTTTTGGTTGTACTTTAAAACCGAAGGCTAAAGTGATTATAACCCTTCTCGTTCACTCATTGCTGCGAGTGAGTTTAGTTGTATGTTTAAACCTTTTCCTTTACTGGAGCGATAATATTATCCTACAGGCTAACTCTGTCTGCCCTCTTTTACGGTAAGTTACTGATGCTCTGACTCATTCACACACATATTGTGATCCTGTTGGGCTGAAGCTAAAGTGTCATATTCAGCATTCCCACTTTTAGCTTCTAATGCAAAAAAGGGGCAAAACAAGAGATGGATGTTTAACATTTTAATTAAAAATGTTCACAGATTACCACATTTCATTGCAGGCTGTTATTCTATGAAATAAGTACTATGGAACGTAATTAATGCCCCTCCAACCCCCCAAGGTTACGCTATAGCTAAACAGAAGAGTTGTTCGTTTTTACAGAGAAAAATACATTCAAAGAAATTCCCTCCAAATGTATTCTGTCTGTGGTTGCTCACACTGTTTACTGTTTAAGTGCACCTGAAATTTGCATATGATGTACAGCAGAAATACTATGCACTGCAGGAATAGTATGCTACCATGCTATTTTGAACATGATCAATGTTTTTTGCCTGATCAGGTAATAAGTTCTCCTCGTCCCATGCGCGTCTGCTGGTGGTTGGGGTGTGGTGTTACGCTGCAGTGTTTGCAGTAAGTCCACTCTCAGGCCTGGGTCAGTACGGCTCAGAGCCTTACGGCACCGCCTGCTGCATCGACTGGCACGCGCCCAGCTACAACATACCTGCAATGATCTACATCGTCTGCCTCTTCTTCTTCTGCTACATCGTCCCCTGCGCCATCATCATCCTCTCCTACACGCTCATCCTGGTGACGGTCAGAGGGGCCCAGCATGCAGTGCAGCAGCACGTCGCTCCTCAGAACAAAATCTCCAATGTGCAGACACTTATCGTCAAGGTAAGAGTTGAAGGAGAATAGATATTCCACTTCTTGTTGGAAGTACTGGTAGAAATACTGATTCCTCACTGGTTGCAACCATGTTTTGTATTTAAGACATTTTCATTGTTTGTGAATTGCTTTCTAATGTCCTTTTGAATACACTTAGTAATCCATAAACCAATCTATATATAAACATATATATATATATATAACAAATTGATATTTTTGTCTGTGTATGTGTTTCCTCTTCATGTAGCTGTCAGTGGCGGTGTGTATTGGATTTCTGATGGCGTGGAGCCCGTATGCCGTGGTATCTATGTGGGCGGCCTTTACTGATCCAGACTTGGTACCTCCAATAGCGTTTGCCCTGGCGGCCATGTTTGCCAAGTCATCCACCCTCTACAATCCAATGGTCTACCTTGTCTTTAAGCCCAGCTTTCGAAAATCCCTCTGCCGGGACGCCACAAGATGTAGGAGAACACTCTGTGCCTGCATATGCCAGACGGACAGCCAACAAAAAAACACAACAAGCCTTTCAAAACTGAACACAAAGGATAAGTGTAACCTCACGTGGGTCTCTAATGGACTGAATGAGAGCCACCAGTCATGCAGACATTGTCCAGAAGGACAAACAGGGCATTACCTGGACATCACCCCTCAAAGGACAGCACGCATCCTCATCGGCTCCGCTCACAGTGAAGTGGCAGTGAGCCAACTCTCCAATGAAATCAACAGTGACTTCCTTTAGACCATGAGGAACTGACCGTAGCAAAAACTAAAAAAGATTGCCTTAAAGTCTCATATTAACAAGTATTCCTTATGCAAGAGGATATTACTTGACTTTTTAATTAAGCAAAAAAGACCTTTTGGCTACCTGGTAACTCAAAATACCAAGAAACATTTGATTTGGTAGCAAAATTACATGGGAAACTTCAACTTGACATGCCACTGTCAAATAATAGTTCAATAGTTCATCCAAAATGAAAAATTCAGTCATTGTGTTTTCTTTCTCATTCCTTCCAAACCTGTATGCATGAGTTTGCAATTATTTTTTAGTGACACAAAAATCATTAATGCTTCATGATGTTACTGAGGATATGTGCAGTGTCCTGGACATGTAGTAGTGTACAAGAGCAGCGCCCTCTTGTCCTACAGATTACTCAACAACAGTCAATAAGAATAACTATAATTGTAAAATTAGTCAAAATCAAGGCCATAACCATGTCTTGAATAAAGGGGAGGATCAACTCTCTCTCTCTCTCTCTCTCTCTCTCTCTCTCTCTCTCTCTCTCTCTCTCTCTCTCTCTCTCTCTATATATATATATATATATATATATATATATATATATATATATATAGTTTGGTCACCCCAATGATGAGAAACTTGCCAACGCTATGACCTTTTCAGTTATTTAACATTTCTATTGTAAAACAGCTGACTAATATTATTTATTTTTCATTCATTTGATTTTCAATTTCTTATCATGCTTTCAATGTTAAACTGATGCCATTGTACTGGAATTTGCGCTCTGCATCTGTGAACGGTAAACGCCACCTACTTTGATTTGATGGTTTAGTTCATTGAGGCAGACCAGGTTGACAATTGAAACTTTTAACCCTTTTTGTCAACCTAAAAACAGAGCACTGCATGATGGAGTGCAGCAGATCGGTGCAAGAATTTAAAATATTGGGGGGGGGGGGACTTTTCCTATTTTCTCATATTAACTCATGTGTGGCTATAGTAGACTTGGAGTGCACAAGTTACGTGTTGTACTATGTTTATAGAGCTATTTGATATAGTAGATGTGGTTGCCATGAACTATGTAAAAGAGCTGCATGAAGATTCCTAAAATTCACCTTTAAAATATAACAGCATACAGGTTTGGAAGGTGAATGTAAATCATGACAGAATATTTCCTTTTTTTATAAACTTTAAACTTTTAAACTTTAATCAATGTGGCAACCCTTCATTCAGGCTTTTTGAAACCAGTTTTCTCTCCTGACTTCAATTATTTATTTATTTAAATTAAGCCTCAAATGCAAGTAATATATAAATATATAAAATATATAATATATAAAAGCAATTTATGCTGTAGGTCCTAATGAATTACTGGTCCTTTTTTTTACAAAATAAAAATAATAATTTGCTTGATTGATATTCTGGAATAAAAAAGCATACATTTTAATATGATCTCACTCTGATCACTTTAATATGATCATACTGTGATATGAAAAGGAAAGTAAACCCCTTTCTCAACATATGTGAGCATATCAGTAATGGAATTTTGATGGGTTCAAGGTAATATCATTTATTAAATAAAGTTTTTAAAAATCTTTTTCCCCCATTACATTATATATATATGTAATGGGGGAAAAATATGTTTAAAAACTTTATTTAATAAATGTATATAAAATACACCCCTATTCACTGTATTTTTCAATGCAAATGTAAGTCGTTTTCTGTAAAAGTGCGAGACTTCCGGTTCTTTACCTGCTGTAGGAAAATAACGAGAACAATACAATAAATGGTAAAACAGTTTGCACTACAAAACAGTGTGTTCAGAAAATAATATGGTATGATGCACCAGTTTGCAATAAGCAGAAAAATGAGCCAGCTAAAGATAATAATAATTATTATTCTTTAAGGTATTATTAAAATTATTCAAATACAGCCAAAAATAGCTGGAAGTGAATGACACTTGAAGTCTGTCCCCATAAAATGTACAAATGGCCATGCATATTTAGAAGAAACATCATCTTGTAACCGTCCACTAACAGCTTTAGCCTTTTACAGCTTTGTGTTTTTCCCAAGCACTCTTGATATAATGGTGAATTCTTTGAGATTGTGATGGCAACAGCTTTGAAACTCCACCACCGTGCTTCGGGTCTGGTCAGCATGAGGTTCTTTTCCTCAAATGGAATGTTTTTGTAAAACATTATAGTCAGACCCGGCAAACAACTCGTCTCTCCAGAGAAGACCCAACCTGGACAGTTTGCCTGTGGTGTGAAACCTTCCCCATTTGAAAATTATTGTACATTTAATAGAATGGTTGATTTTAAATGGCTTGGAAATGGCTATAAATCTCTTTCCAGATGCATAAACCTCAACAGTTTCTCTTCTGATGGGCTCAGGAAGTTGTTTTGATCATGACATAATGGTTTAATGCTTATCAAACCAGATGAGTATAAGTAGGTTTACATATGGTATGGCCTTACTCTTCAGTGGTGTTCTTGCTCTTAGTCAACTTTATTTTACTTTAAGGCCATGATGTAATGATATCTTTTTCACATAAAAAATGGCTTTTCTGTTTGAGGTGGACGGATCAAAAAAATAGCATTGCAAGGGCTTTTATTTATTATTTTCATGGTCCCTTTAACACACTCTGTTGACTATAAGTAGCGTTACACCTACATACCTATTAACTCTCATTAGTAGAGCATTTATAGTCTGGTAGGGTTAGGGTTAGAGTAAGTTAACATGTTCTTGCAAAGTTACAGATAGTCAGTAGAGTGTCTGTTGGGAGACCATCACAAAAAACAATTAGTTGACAGTTTACTAACACTCTAATGAAAGTTAGTTTACTAAGGTGCAAGGGTAACTTATTGTCAACAGAATGCTCAAAAGAGACCCTCAAAATAAAGTTTTTTTTTTAACTACAAAACATTTTATCTGCTGACATACGTGAAATGGAATAATAATAATAATACAAATCCAGTTAAATATGCTAAAAAATTACACTTTCTGATTTCTGTTAAGGTGGTTGCAATGGTCCCACTTTATATTAAGTGGCATTAGCTACTATGTGCTTGTTTCCAAAACCATACATAAAAAATAATAATAAGCACATTGCAATTATTGTGTTATATTGTCTATATTGTATTGCAAAACACTTCTGCTGTGGGATACGTTTTAGGGACATGTTTTGGTGGAATGGGTAGGTTAATGACAGTAATTAATTACAGATATAATGCATGCATACAATGCAAAAGCATGTTTTTACACAATAAGTGCATTGTACCAAAAGATTAACTTAATTATATGTGCATAGCATTTAAGGCCACTTAATATAAAGTGGGACTGTTGTAAATAACTGCTGTATCTTACAAATACATAACTTTTCACTTTATAAAATGGACTGGAGTGCTGTGGATTAATTGTGGATTATTTTATCAGCTGTTTGGACTCTCATTCTGATGGCACTCATTCACTGCAGAGGATGAAACTCTTACAAAAAATATTTATCCCACTCACCATCAAACCATTCACTGAAGATGATTGCATTGGTGAGCAGATGGAATGCTAAAAATCTTTATTTTTGTAAAGCAAAATTGTAGTTTTTGGATGACCTATTCCATTTAAAATGCCTTAAAAATGCTAATGAAGGCTGTATCTGTAAAACCATCATTTCAAACTAAATCTTTTCTTCTGCTGTGTTCAAACAGTCAATTTCGAGCATTCTCAAAATTGTAAAGTCAGGCTGGAATCTACCTGCTCCTCCAGTTAGATTCCATTTTCAGTTCTTCCTTTCTTCTATTTTTATTTTATTTATTTATTTATTTATTTATTGCAGAGATGTAAGGAAGTCATCACATGGATGCTCCTGACACCACTATAGTATTTAAGACTTGGGAATGTGTTGGTTTCTATGAAATACTGTGATTCTGCATATGACAGCTAGGTGGCAGTATAATAGCATAAGTAACATGGAGGAGAGCACTCAATAGAGTTCTGGTCATTGCTGTTAGACACAAGTTGTCCAGTGGTTTTGATGTATTAAAATAAACGAGTTAGCCCTGGCCTCTGTCATTTTCAAAATGCATGACGACTGGAGAAGGAGCAGCTTCTGGGACATCACTGGACTAAGTGCATAAAAAAAGCATTCAGATAGGAGTCCTGTTAGGGAATGTCACATCATATGTGTAGTCATGTGATATTTCATTTCCGTGATGAAAACATGGTTACAGCTTCTGAGCTTTATAAAATAAGGCATTCCAAGCACAATGTAAAAAACATTAGCCAACAAAACTATTATAGATGACAAAATCACGAGGAGTCTTTGTGTTTTGTGACAGGTGCTGCTGGAATGAAAGATGAAGACTGATCTAAAAAAATGCCTTGCATTGAATGTTGAACATACAGTCACGACAAAAAGACATTGTTAAACATGACACACGAAGTGACTATAATTATAATACCACACAGCTTTAAGAGTCCTGTTGCTTTCATAAATGGTTATTATTACATATTACAAATATCAAGGACACGTAACCAGCATTACCAAAAATAAAATAAAAAACTGGTCAACCGGTATACCCTCTATTAACCCTCCAAGCTTTAAAGTTCAGCTACTACTCCTTTGACCGAGCGTGATTTCACCAAGTAAAACATTCCAATCAACCAATCAGAATTGAGATATAACTTTTCAAGAAATGTATGTTTTAGGATTAAAGTCAGGGTTAGGTGTTTGTACACTCTTCTTAATCATCTATCATTTCCCACTGATTTTAGGAATAAATTATGGGTAGGGTTAGGTTTAGGGGTAGGGATTGGGTTAAGTTTATATTTTTGGACAATAATGTTGATCCAGGATCATCAAAATATGTTGTCTTACTTGGCAAAATCACTGCGACTGTCCATGTATGCTGTCCATCAAAAGAACAGCGTCTGAGTTTTTGAACACCATTTCTGAGTTCATCAGCGCAAGTGCTCGAAGGATGGACTCCCCTGAACGGAATCTTAATGACACTGGTCGTGCTGTTCAGGTTTTGGTGGCACAGGTGTCCAAGCTCACCCAGCAACTACAACTTACTTTTTTATGTAAGTACATAGTAGTTAAGGCCACCTAAGGCCACCCTTTTACAATACAATATGAACACAATAAGTACATTGTACTTACTTTTTTATGTAAGTACATAGTAGTTAAAGCCACCTAATATAAAGTGGGACCACTACAACTTCTACGAGCTCCCACTGTGCCGCTCACACCGCCCGTTCCTCCCACACCACCGGAGACCCCCTCCCAGCCAGAACCATGCCTCCCCATTCCGGAGACCTACTCGGGTGAGCCGAATTTTTGTAGAGCTTTCTTAACACGATGCAATATGCATTTCTCTCTTCAACCTAGGACCTTCTCCAATGAACAAGCCAAGGTGGCATTTGTATTGACCCTGCTCACTTGGGGGGCGGCATTATGGGGAATGGCGGTGTGGGAGAATCAAGATCCATGCTGCGCCTCGTTCCAGAAACTCTCCGCCGAGATGAGACGGGTCTTTGATCGGGCCACCGCCGGGAGAGAGGCGGCTAGGGTGCTAGCTGAGTTACGTCAGGGAGAGAGATCTGTCTCATGCTTTTCCATGGAGTTCCGCACTCTGGCGGTGGAGTGTCGAATGAACGAGGAGGCGCAGTGGGACATGTTCCTGCATGGGCTGGCTGACCACGTCCAGAAAGAGATCTATGCCCTGGACCTTCCGACCTCACTCAATGGACTCATTGAGCTGGCACTGAGGGTAGATGCACGACTGACATGAGTGGATCGACAGAACCTACCCAGTTCCACATCGAAAACCCAGACGGACGTTTGAAGGGCCAGCCCCTCCTACGATCACGAGCCCATGCAGGTAGGGCGAGCTCAGCTTTCCCGGGAGGAGAAGGAGATGCGGAGGTCCCTGGGTCTGTGCCTCTACTGCGGGGGGAACCGGTCATCACACCTACATCTGTCCGGTAAAAGGCCAAGCCCGGTAGTAAGTATGAGGCTACTATCGGGTGGGATCTCTGCTGAGAAGACCTCATCATCATCTACACTCCTCCAGGTAATACTAAGATGGTCAGCACAGATTCACGACTGTCAAGCACTTCTGGACTCCAGGGCTAAAGGTAATTTCATGGACAAAGCACTAGCACGCAGACTTCAAATTCCCCTCACGCACCACGCATCACGGTTCATGCCCTCAATGCACAGAGACTACAGGTCATCTCTCATATCACTGAAAACATGACCCTCATCACATCAGGCAACCACTCAGAAACCATCTCCTTCTACATCCTTGACTCTCCTCACACCCATAGTACTCATTCACCCCTGGCTCCTCCTGCACAACCTCAAAATAGACTGGCAATTGAATTGCATCCTGGCCTGGAGTAACAAGTTGCATGAGTCTTGTCTAGTGTCTGCTTGTCCATCTGTTTCTATTTCTGTGTTTCAGGAGGAGGCAGTGGATTTGTCTAAGGTGCCCGCGGAGTACCTCCACCTGAAGGAAGTGTTTTTTGGGGAAGTAAGACTGATCGCTGCAACCTTGTATTGATTACAGGGAACAACATCACGGTAAAGAATATTTACCCTTTGCTGTTGATGTCTTCAGCCTTCGAGAGGTTGCAGGGAGCGTTGATTTTCACGAAATTGGACTTAAAGTTTTAAGATTACTTAAAGTAATGCTTAACATTTGGTCCGCATCAGGGAAGGGGATGAATGGAAGACCGTTTTTAACACCCCCATGGGGCACTTTGAATACTTGGTCATACCCTTTGCGCTATCCAACTCCCCAGCTGTCTTCCAAGCATTCGTCAACGACTTGCTGTGAGATATGATCGATCAATTCAAATATGTGTAAGGGAAACAGGTAAATTTAGCTCAAAGGGAATCATTTAATAATTTAAAGGGAATTTGAACAGAATCACTGTTTCACGGCTGATCACTGAGACGCCCTGCGATTCACTGAACGAGCCGTTTAACATCAAATCTGCGCTGGATATTAATATCCAAACTATAGTGAAAACACTATCAATTAGCACAGTAACAAGATCAGCAGTTTAAGACATTAACTTGTAAGCACAAAACATAAGATACTTCTCTTTTCAATTTGAATAAGGCTTTATTATATAAATCTAAGACATATAAACTAATCTAACACATAAACACATGCACTCACACATTCACACAAGTTGCAGGAAGATCGAAAGTTAGGGAAAGATGAGTTTAAGACAATGGAAATATGGAATCCCAAGTTTACAGCAATACGTTAAATTGCATAGACATGAACAGCCATCAATCACTTAATTAACCCTCGCATTGAGTTCCTCAATGAGGTTAAAATTATATTAGATACACCAGCACAAATATCTGAAGGTACATTGCCTGAAGGTGTCCCTTTGTTGTCGCTGATTGGCTGGAAGTTCAGTAGTCATTGAAGTGACGTCTTGGGAAACCCATGTTTGGGCGTTGGCTGAAGATGGAGTTGTGTGGCTTGTTGAAGTTGAACGCGGAGACGAGGTCAGATGGCGTTACAAAACTTAACTCAGAACATGAAACAACTCTCAAACGGAAAAGAAAAGAAATAAAGTTTGACGAGACTTCTCATCATGGCTAAGTAGCAGCAGGCGTGCAGGCTGAAGCACACTGCAACCGCGCTCAAAGAACAGTGATGACAAACAGCATGGCTAAAAGCTAAAGCTAAGAAGCAAAGCTAAAAGCTAAAACTAAAAGCAGGCATGACTAGTAGCAGAAGCAAAGCTAGAGACTAGAAAGCAGACATGACTAATAGCAGAAGCATTGCTAAAGACTAAAAGCAAGATTTTATGGTGTCCTGTGTATTTAAACTGGCCTATTGGCCACACCTCAAATGTTGTCTTGACCAATCAGATATTGTCTTGGCTCGGGGGCATCATAAATCATATGTTTATATTACCAAGCATGTGGTCCGAATTTTCCTGCTCTTGCAGGGTCTAATTTTGGACATGATTCCT